>NW_010189056.1:31949-36733 GCF_000695765.1 Mesitornis unicolor | reverse complement strand
GGAAGGTGGGTCACCTTGTCATAGAAGGAGAACAGTTCCTTATGAACAAGTCCCATATGAACAGTCCCTTTTGGTTTTGACACTGTGTGTAGTGTTTTGACATTTTCTAGTATCGTAGTATGGCAGTGGGAACTCTCAGTTCCAATAAAGAAAGGAATAAAACTTCAAAATGCCCTAGTGTAAAATCTTCAGGAGGGATGAGGTTAGTTCAGAGCCCTCAATTGCTCTTGATATTGCTCTGAAGGTGTACTTCAAACTCCTCAATACCTCTTCGCCCAGGTACTTATATGAATCTCACCCAAAATGAAACAGGGATTGATATCTCAACCAGTTCCATCAGTCAGTTACATCTCCTCCAAGAGCAAAGCCACACGTGGTTTAGTAATGCAATTAACTGTTGGCTTTTTGCTCAGTCTTAATATGTATTTCATCCTTGTGTAAGGAGGTGTTTGTTTGTGTTTGCAAGAACTTTGCTTACTGAAGCATTCCAGTTGCATTGTGAGGACTTGGTTTAAAGGTCCAGAGAGGTGACAGATGCCCCACCATCCCTGGAAACGTTCAAGGTCAGGTTGAATGGGGCTCTGAGCAACCTGCTCTAATTGAACCTGTCCCTGCTCATTGCAGGGGGCTTGGACTCAATGACCTTTAAAGGTCTCTTCCAACCCAATCTATTCTATGATTCAATGAAAATTTGTATAAACCATTCCCTAAAATGTGACTAGCAGAAATAAGATTGTTTTCTTTTAACTGTTTCACATCTTGAAACATGAACCACTCTCTCCTTTGGAGAGATGCTCAGGACAGTTACATTCTGCACATTGCATTCCCTAGGGATGCACAAAATTATTTTCTGAAGTCTAAACAGCTGTTTAAAAACAGTCTCAGTTTGTGTTACAGTTCTGCCTCAAGTCTGGAAGGGAATGGGATCTTTGTTTCGATCCACAGACAGCTGAAGATGATGTTTGCTCATCCCCTCTGTCTATCTCAGAGAGGCTTAGGACAAAACACTTGCGCCATGTAGAACATTTTCCCCAGCACAAAAGAAAAGCCTGTGCAGCCAGTTTACTTCAGGATAAAGACAGATAGAATCACTGCAGCTGGGAGCTATTCTTCTGTCCAACTGATAAATATCTTAACTTGTTCCTAATGTGTATTTAGCAGCAGAGCCTGGTCCTTGTCAGTCCTGAAAAGTGTTTTTGTGGTCCCAAAGACTTCTTTCACTTTTCCACCTAAATTCATTGCTCTAATGGAAACCTGTTACATCTCACAATAGCCTTGTTTTGGCTACAAGGACCTCTCCACCACCTGTCTTCATGTTCTCTCCTTCCTTCTTCCCCATGACTCCAAATACTCGAATTGCAGATAGGCTGCTCTGCACCTGGAAAAAGGTGGGAGAGCGCTCCCTGGGAGTCACTAACGAGTAGCTCATCTCCCTTTTCCCAGGATGTTTCCCAGGAGCTGGAGACAGAGGCTGTTGTGCCCATCAGCATCACCTGTTAGCGGAGCAGGGGTTGTGCAGTCTCCATCACTGTCTCCATACACTGGAGGACGTGTATCTAGAATGGCTTTCTCTGCAGCCTTGCTGTGCTTTGGCAAGCATCACCATGACCTGTTTCTTAAGCACAGGTCTCTAACCACAGAAGCATGTCTGTCTTCTTTCTGATACGAGGTTATCAGTTGATCTGAACGCTTCCTGTGTCTTCAGACAGCATCTAGAGCAGAAGTCAGGAACTCTTCACTTCTGCCTTTACTGGACATCCTCTGCACATTCTCCCTGCTTGCAGCACTGTGCATCCTCTCCTTTAAGCTTTCCTTATGACCGTACCATTAGTGATTCAGGGTGCCCAGCAAGCCCTCTTTTCAGCAATGCTCTCATTTCAGTACATTTCACCTGCTACTGTATTGTTTTTCAGCTCAGGTTTAAAGCTAAAGCACTGGACTGTTGGCTGCAGCTCACTGTTTCTTTACAATAACGTGTCAAATTTTCCTCTTGACAGTTGGAGTGCATGAACTACCTCCCTCTGAAATTGAGTGGTGGGGTTTTTTAGGGGAGTTTTTATTGCCTTTTCTTAAACCTTGGTGACCTTTTAAACTAGATTTTTCATCCTCTCACTTTTCAAGCAGATCCTCACAAAGGAAACTTTGAATGCAGCGGCATATGTCTTGACTTCTAAAACACAAGAACTGCTCGGCTTGCCATTCTCGGTGACTGCTTATCCTCTGCTGCGCTGTCCCTGCAGGGCTTTGTGTCCACCTTCCTCAAGTGCCAGCAAAAAAGCAGCAGAGATGCTGCCCTGGACAATGTCCCCTTGCAAGGCTCCTGGTGGGAGATACCCTGCTGCAATGAGGTCCCTTCTGGGTGTGCAGGTACTTCTGTGTGTCCCCTTGCTCAGAAATACCCCATGGCCCAAGCAGGGGTGCTGTCTGTCCTCCAGCCCTGTGCTTGGCTGCAGGGGAAGGATGGCGATGCGTCCTCTGTTGCTTTGACTGTGGTGGGAAGGGATTGCTTCACGTTTCAGTGCAACATATTCAGGTGGTAATAATCTGTTAAACACATAATGTGTGGCATCACTTTGTGCCTCTGTGGAGGAGCTAAAGTCACATTTTAGGGAAGTATAAAGAGGGAATTTAAGTTCCTTGAAAATATTTGCAATTTTTATGTAGAAGCTGTGGTATATGAATATTGCATGAATATCAATAGCCAAATTCTTCTTTAAATGTGCCTTAAAATATCTTCTCCATTTATAGCAGAAGTTACTACCTTTTTTATATCAGTTCTTTGAACTGCTTGTCATTTTTGTTGGAGCCCTGTACTTTCTGGTGATCTCTCTATTTCTTTGAAAGACTTGCTTGGAAAATAACTAGTGGAGAATTGTAGTCAGCTTTTATTGAGAACAGGGGAAAGTTGTTCAAGGCTTAGCTAGTTCAGAATCATAGGCCTGGATTTGTTTTGGTCAGGGAATTGCTCTTCTCCTACAGCATGAGAAGTTTCACTAATGAAGGAGCACGAGTGGTGGTCATGGTGGGTGACAGCTGCCTTTTTGTTTCAAGTGACTTCAGCAGTAGAGAAGGAAGCCGAATGATTTGGTTCAGTAGAGGGAAAAATATACAGAAGTAAAGGTGAGAGCTTGACAGGAGGCTGTGGGAAAAGTGGGAATCTGTGATTTTGTTGTTTTTTTGGTTTGTGTTTTTTTGTTTGTTTTGAGGTTGTTTTTGGGTTTTTTTTAGCATGTTAGCAGTCCACCACCCAAATCTGAGCAGGTAATGTTTCTGTCTGACTTGCTGCCTTTTCCTCAGGGAGATAGGTTTGATCAGATGGCCTAAAAAACTTTCTATGGATGTGTTTCCTAGCTGCTGCAGCTGGCTAGAGCAGGGAATGGGGCTGGGATAAGGTCTCTTCCTAGAAGGCGGCTGCGGCCTCTGAAAAGTGCTTAAATGACAAAGTGGGTGGAGGGTGTCCAAAAACGGGTACCCTGACACCTGTAGTGGTGGGGTTCACCCACACTTGACAGGAGCTGAACAAAGACTTTTTATTTAGAAGTGATAATTTTAATGTGAATGCTGTTCAGCTCACTTTGAGAGCCATGAGAAGAGCCAGAAAGGTACTTGTGGAGATACAGTTTAGTCATCCTTTACACAAGTCTGCACATAACAGCATTGCCGAAAGTTATTAAAATGTCAGTGTAGAAAGTAAAAATGAAAAAAAAAAATACTCAGATAAACTGATTTTTCGTCTTCCTTCCTCCTCTACCAGCCCAGGCAGGACTTTAATATTCTTGAGGTTTGTGTATCTCCCTAGAATGACTTAAGTGATACTTATTGTACTCCGTCTCTGTCAAGATAGTTGGTATCAGACCTCATGCACTGATAAGGGAGCTACCCCAGGAAGCCTTGTTTACTTAATTTCTTATCAGTACTCTGATTAAGTCACTTCAAGTGATAACTGTTCTCCCCTGAATTTATTGTGTTTCAGGTTCTTGTAAGCTGCCTTCAGGTTTTCACTCCTTGGTCCTGATGCTTGGCTAGACTGTAGTAATATGGTTTTAATTCTTCTAACAAATCTGTTATAGAGACATAGGACTGGAATGTCCTAAAACAGCAATGATGTACTCATCAATGTGGGAAAGTATGACTAGTACCTTACATTTTTAAGGAAACCCTCAGTATGTCATTGCACAAATTAATGGGTTTTTTTGACATCCTAAAATCTGCATTTGGTTTTCCTTCCTTAATCTCAAAAAGAATATAGTAGGAGGAGAAAAACTAATGAGAAGGACAGCCTGTAAGATCAGAGAAATAGGAAAGAGTCTAAAGTGTTCTAGTATGAGTCAACCTGAAAAAGTGAAATAATTAAGAGAAGATGTTGGATATCTGTAACATTGTGAATGGTATGTGTAAGATGAATAAGAAATATTTATTTGGTCACCCTTAAAATACTATTGATTAGGATGCTCAGTGCAATTAATCGAGTACAAGAAAGGAAGCAGTACTTCATGCAGCACATCGTGGTACCATGGGATTCATTGGTGTGGGACCAGTGTGGAGGTCTTGAAAGGACTGGGCAGTTTAGTGAATGCTGCTCCTGTACCCTGGGAAATCATTGGTCTCTAGAAGCCAAGGGGGCTAGTAGAGGGGAGGCCTTCTCTATTTGCGTGCCGCCCAAGTCTTTGGTAAGACAGAGATTAATAAGTAAAATGGACTTTTGGTCCAAGTATGCCATTGCCTCCATTCTCTCAGGCTGCTGAGTTTGTTTACCTGGTGTGGGAAGCGGTCAGTCCTTTGAC
>NW_010189056.1:15640-31918 GCF_000695765.1 Mesitornis unicolor | reverse complement strand
GCCTGCAAGCAATACCAGACATCAGCCCAAATGATGGCTCAGGAGCTGCTGGGCAGGTCCAGCTGTCACTGCCAGCACTGCGAAGCCGTGCCCTGATTTCAGCTGACAGTGGCTTAGTCTGTAACGTTGGAGTTGATGGTATCGTCTTGTAGTGGCACATTGTATGATAGTGTGAGCAGCCTGGGATTCTGCTGATGCTTCTTGACCTGTTCAATCCACTTATACAGCTATTTACATGGTTGCGGAGGTGTAATTCTCTTATCATGTGTCAAGGTCTTCTGCATGATAAACTGGTTGACCTCTTTGTCACGCTCTTACAATAGCTGCTTTCCAAATTATTCCTAGGTAACTCTTTTTTGTAAGATTTCCAATAGCATTGCAAAATGAAATATGAAGAGTCTGCTAGGAAACTGAGTTTTAGGTGTAAATATATCAGTAAGGGCAGAAAAATATCCATTCTAGACTTACCTGCTTTTGACAAGCCTGTATTTTCTTGCTTATGTTCACTTGGCATTCTTCTTCTCATTGCTCATTAGTTTTACTGTTTTTACATAATTCTTTTACATGTTTCCTGAAATAACAGAGAGGCTCAGTCCACCCACTTCACCCTTTTCCCAAAAATGCAGTGTGATCAAATTTGCATTAACACCTAGGCAGTTCTCATAGTTGTACAATCCCATCTTCAGTGTTCGTGCAGCGCAGGAGAACTTGAGAGGCAGAACCGTGAGTCACTTCACCACTAAGCAAATGTCCAAGTTCAAGAAGGAGCCAGTGGAATTTATTTTAAAGCCTGTGGAGAGATGCATCTCTTCCATCTAGTTCTGTCTGAAAGAAATGTGATTACTGAGGACTCCCTCATGCCTGCGTGTGCTTTGGGTATCTGACCGTGTTGCCTCTGGAATACACTGAGGCAGCCCCTGGTGTTAATCTGGCTGTGGAACTGGGCTGTCAGAAGGGTCAGATGCTGCATGCCTCTGAGCTCCTCCTTTCTCCTTTTGTACCTTACAGTGGGGCAGGCGAGTCCTTGCCTTTCTTTTTACTATCTGCCTCTTGCTCTGTGAATAGCAAAGGTTGCAGCAGAGCCTGAATGCGAGCCAGAAGCCCTGCACTGCCATTCCCCATCCTTCCCTCCCTGACCTCCTTCCGAAGCTGCCAGCTTGGACCGCAGGAAGGGTCCCCCCCAGGACGGCAGCGTCTCCCTGCTCCTGGCCCCAGCTGCTGGCTTTGCTGAGCCCAGCCCTGCCCTGCCTTCCTGCCTCTGCCCATCCCAAATGGGCTCCAGCACCCTGCCAGAGGCAGCAGGACCTTTGCGAGGGGCCAGGGGTGAGCAGGCTGGGTGAGCAGGGCAGCCATGCGAGGCCTCTCTGATCCTCGGCCCTGCTTCTGAAGCTGGGGCTGTCCGCTGCCCTCACCCCCCACCCCCCCCAGGTACATGGGTCTGGGGGTGGAGGGTGAACCCCATGGCCCTGCGTGGGATCCTTCTTGATCCCCTGCTTCACTCACCCTCTGCTGTGGTGAGAACTAGAAATAGCCACCCAGCTTGCCCTGCTGAGAGCTTACCTGTGCCTTTTGGGTCCTGCAAGGGTTTCTGCGCGTGCAGTGAGTTTTGCATACTGCAGCTGATGGAAAATGTCTTCTGAACAAGACTTTTCTGTATGCATGCTTGTTTTGCAGGACTCTTGGCATACTTGTACCTTCAGAGTTTGTGACAGTGTTTAAATATGATGTACTGGTGGTAAAGTGATAATTAATCAGTATTTGCTGTGGTCCTACCGATGCAGTATCAGCGCGTACGTCCATCTGCTGGTTTCTACCTCAGCCTTGATAGGAGCTCATCACATGAAGTACTCGTGTCCAACAGCTGAATTGTGTAGGAATCACAGAGGAAAACATGGGAGTGGTTCTGTATTGATGTGATATCATGTATACATTACTATTGCAGAGTTCATGACTGATTACTAAACCTGGTGTACTTGATGAAGTTTTGCTTGCCTTGCAATGCAATTTTAAGGCCTAATAGGTATTTTTAATGTGTCCTCTCGTTCCTATTCACAGCTGGAATTTGTCCATCCTGTAGATCTTTCAAACGTGTTGATAGGCAAACATCTTTAATGTCAATTACTTGAGTGGTTATTGTTGTTTTTGTTCTCTTTAGATGACAATCAAAACAAAACCAATGAAAAGAAAGAGAAGAAAATGGTTTCTCAGAAACCCCATGGTACCATAGAATATACTGTAAGTATCGGTGCGTGCCTTGTTCATGTCTGCTTTGTGAAAGTGGGGTTGTTGAGGTCAAGAGGGAGCCAGTGGCACAAAACTGAAAGCACTAAGTGAACACTGGCTGCAGTTTGTACCTGTGTCAATAGGGAATGCTCCAGTTGTCACTGTGTGGGGAAAGCTAGGCCCATGTCCCGAACCACTCTTCAACCCAGGTCGTCTGCCTCTTCTCGCAGCTGCCAATCCTATTTTTATTCCTGCACCATAGCTCTTTAGTTCAGCAGTCAGTTTTGTTATTCTGAAGAAGACTTCCATTCCACAGTGTTGCTTTAGCTCATCAAGTGCTTGGCCTGTGCTTAGGCCTGAGATGATGTGAGACTGTTCTCCAAGCCGGAGCAGGGCAACAGTGTGCTGCCATGGTGGCTCAGAGGACTGGCTCTGCCCAGAACGTCTGTGTGAGCTGACCAGGACCCTGAATGGGGGCTGTACCCTACTCCATGGTGCTGTGAGAGGCCAGTGTCCCAGCTGGGAACAGCACAAATGCCCGATGTGCTGCGACTGCTGAAGACGTAATGAATTTCCCAGTGTGTGTCCTTTCCCCATGTGCTGGACCAGTTCTAAATAAGGTGGTGCTGCTTCAAAGTTTTATGAGAAAAGAAGGACATCTGTAATGCCTCTACATTTTATCTACTGTATAGTGTGAGAGAATATTTTTTCTTTTTTATTGATACCGGCTTATCACGTAAGCTGTTAAAAAGAGAGTGTGTTGAGATCATCAAATCTCTTCCCTTCAAACGTTCTATCAGGTGGTTCTAGTTCAGCTGCTGTGCTGCATGTGTTCACTGTGGTATCTTAAACTTCAACTCTTTCTTCAGGCTGGAAATCAGGACACCATAAACAGCATAGCATTAAAGTTTAACATCACCCCAAACAAGCTGGTGGAGCTCAATAAGCTTTTCACGCAGACAATTGTGCCAGGACAGGTAAATATTTTATGTTTTTTTCAATACCTGAGACCTGATTATTTGCTATATATTTAAAAGCATTTTACTCTTTTCACATATATTTTAGGTACTTGGATAAAAGGATAATGGACAGTAACTTAAATCCCTCAAAGGGGAGCTCGCTAGATCTTTACCTGGAGTTGAGGGTTGAGCTTTGCAATTGCTATATCTGACTTATTTATTTGCTGTCACTAAAGCTTAAGGATGACGCTGAAGCTCAAAATGGTAATCTAGCTGTTGCAAGAGAGTCGAATTTATGAGAAGCCTAGATAAATGCTGTATATAATGCATTAAAGAATTAGAGTTAGATACAGTAACTGAAATGGCTTTCTGCCATTGTTGGGCATGAGTCAGTCTCCTGTAAGGCAAGAAATAAATGGGCATAGAATGTTTTTGGGAGAGTCACGTAATGGAAATGCAAATGTGAAGGATTAACACCTGGTGCATGAAGAGCAGATCTCTACTTCTGCTTCACAGACACGAATAGATTGAAGTATCCTGATTTGCAGATAGGGAAACTGAGGGCACGACTTGTCTAAGAATACCTAACAGACAAAACCTGGGATAAGAAAAATGGTTTATTTTTCTGGACATTTCTAGTTTAAAACTAAACTGTGAACATATTTTTAGCTTGAAAAGTACTTTGCACTGACACTTGCAACAAATGACTGTTTTTATTTGCAGTGGAGGTCCAAACCTGTACTGTGATTTCAGTACTGCTGTACTAAAAATCTGGGATGGTCACTGCAAGAGAATGTGAAAATTTAAAACAAGCATTTTATTTTTATATACACTCCTATTAATGTAAGGTTTTTTGTCTTTTAAATGTATGTGATGCTAAAATGCTGGTTGATATCAATAATATTTTCTTAAATTTTGAGATGCAAGTCTGTTTTTGGAAACAGACAACCTATAGCGAAGTGTTATAAACTTCTAGCACTAAAAATCTGCAGCAATGGCCTTCCCTTTGGACTAGAGTTTACTGGTACAGATTAATGAATATTAAGTGATTTTATAGTTACTTGTTTCACAGTTGCGAGACAACCTGGGAATGTAAATTTAGGGGGAAAAAAGGAAGTTCTTATTCCATGGAGAATATTTTATTTTCTTGCCTGTGCTACAAAACAAAAAATGTAGAGCTAGAGCCTGTAGTTAGTTAGACCTGCACCTGCCCCACCATCATCACCTATGATGAAGGACTCTAGAATAAGTAGTTGTTAAGGAGTGCGTTGCAATTATGAGTGGTCAGTTCTGGGTTGTCTTTCTAGTAGTACATAATATTTACAGTGAATAACTTTTTAAAGCTTGTGTCTTACTGTTCTGACATACATGTTTGTATTTAGATTCTCTTTGTGCCAGAAACAAGTGCTGCGAGACTGTCTTCTTTCAGTCCTGGTGCTCCTGTTTCTCCTTCATCATCAGATGCTGAATACGATAAACTCCCTGTAAGTCAAACATTGGTTCAGTCATTTTAAACTCACAAAATAATTTCTAATTCTGAAGCTGAGATTCAAGGCTGTGTAAACAGCAGTTTTTGAGGTTACAGTTTATACCTTGTGTAGTGTATTGAGTAACATTAATTTGCTGTACTAAAAAATTAACCATTTCTTTAAAATATTGCAAATTAAGGGAATTCTGTCTGAGAGCAGAAACCCAGTACAAGTTCAGTTGGGCCCAGAGTCTATCAAAGCAATTGAAAACGGTGTAGTGTATCGTTTTTAAAGAAAAGAAAGTTAAATATGAAGAGTTATTTATTGTTTCACCCTAGAGATTTCTATAGTGCTCTGCAGTCCAGAGCCTCAACACTGCATAGGGATCTTTCAGCACGGAGGCTGTTAGTTCAGTCTGAGCAGCCAGTTTCTTTCTAGTTAGTCATGTTATGGTGGTACTCATATATAGACTTGCCATATATAGAGAAGACTGCTAGATTTAATATTCCTGAAAGGCCTTGGCATAGCCGATCTTTGATTTTCCTTAGAAGGGTGATTGGACATCATGATTTTAGATAGTAGTTTTATGGAGTTTAGCTATCCACCTGCTGATGTTAAAGCTATTAGACATTTCAAATCCATAACTAATGAAAAGGAAAGTGGAGAGAAACCTGGAGTGAATAACTGTGTTTAACCTTAGTCTTACACCTCTGTGCCACCTGCATGGGAAATCACACCAGTGCAGTGTGTGCAGAGGGCTTCAGGGTAGATGAAGTGACAGGACTGGCCCTCTCTTAATGAGAATACCTCATCGAAATTTGGTGAGCTCACTTGCCCTGGCATTTTTTGATTTCTTGCTTGTTATTTGTGTGGAGGTTTTTTGTAATGTTGTGATGGTTTTTCTTCCATGCAGGATACTGTGAGAAGTATACATACATACATACATACATACATATATATATGTTCACCACTTTTCTTCTTTAAGCAAAAGGAAAATATTTGAACTGGACCTTTTAGCTACCCAAACTCTAAAAGTATATCATTCTGGTCCTGTTGCTCTGCACTGAAATTTTTCTTTTTGAAGGATGCTGATTTGGCAAGAAAGGCCTTCAAACCAGTTGAGAGAGTCCTGTCCTCTACTTCAGAAGAGGATGAGCCTGTAGTTGTCAAATTTTTAAAAATGAATTGTCGTTACTTCACAGATGGTAAGGTAGGTGGAACCTGGCTTTTGGGCATTATTTGAGATTCTTTAAAAGCAAGATCTGTTTGTGTAAGCAAGAGGTGAATACTGGGGGAGACAGAAGAGCTCCATGTTTGTAAAGAATGTAAATGTTATGGCTGGTATTGTGGTAATATGCTGTATCATTTTGTTCTTTCAGTTGTTTCATCTGTTATGACAGTTGCCTTATGCAATAGCTCTCTGCCCACCTTCATTCCCTTACTGCGTCTTACCAGAATTAACTGCTTAAGAGTGTATTGCTAGATACAGACAGAAAACTGCACTTAGGGGTTACAACGTGTCAGGATGAGTTGTCCAGTTCCATCAAATTGTGCAACAGCTTTACAAAAGGAGTACATGCCTATCTATTTCATTTATGACTTTAAGCTAAATTTTAACTGTATCCAGAACAGTGTTTCCAAGTACGTCCACGTTGCTTCTGCACTTGCTAATGAATGTCATGCAAACCCTAATAAAAAGATAAATATTGCATGATACAACCTTTTCTTTCTTTTTCTTGCAAGCATTCTTGTAACATGTGTGTTCCCACTGAGACTGCAACCCTAAATTTTACAGCAGCTGTTTTAGAAGTGAAGGCACAAAGCTTGGGCAGTATTTTAACCCCCTTTTTTCCTCAAGGTTGCAAGGCACTCTTCTTGAACTGTCTACTTTGATGTATCTGTTCTTGCTGACTCTGGTTTCAGTTAGATGTCAGCATGTTTGGGTTTTCAAGTTCTCTGGAATTTATAACACTGGCGATGCTAACCACTGTAGTTTAAACCTGTTTTTCCCTTAGTCCTGACTTTTGTAAGATGGATGTGTTTACACCTACAGTTTTTTGGCTTCTTTTTGCATCGAGTGGATGTAGACTGTATTTAACCACTGCAATTTTTCAGTCTGCAGTTTTGTAGAAAGAAGTACAGGTCTGCTTGATGTCTCACTGTTGCTTTGTGTGGTGGTTGCTACATGCAGAGGATACTGATTCCCAATTTTATGGCTGCAGGATTGAAACAGTAATTTTTCAGTCAACGCTCAAAAGTGGGACAGCTTTGCCAGTGTAGCTAAAGTCCCTGGTTGCCTTGCTTCCTGCAGTGGCTGGGTAGGAAGCACAGCCTACTGACGTATTGCTCTTCTGGCTAAGTATGTTATGTACTTGTGGGAGAAGCCTCTGCGCTTGATTTTGATTCACTCATCCAAACACAAACTAGGCACATGTACGTGAGTGGTGCAGGAGAAGCAAATGGGAAATACACGCAGACTTTGATTTCCAAAGGAGCAGGCACACTTGTACTCACCCAGCTGTCAGCTTGGCATCTCCCTGATTTAACAAAAAAACCAACAAACCAAGCTTTATCTGCCTATTTGTTGACCTTCCTTGGCATGCCTTGTAGATTACCTTAGATAATTAATAGCACCTACAATGTAGGTTATTCCTGTTGATCTGTGGCTCCTATTTGGCATGTCGGGATTTACACACAGGTCCTGAGTAAGTCTGATGAATTTTGTAGCTCATCTGGAAAAAAGAGTGCAAGAGCAAGACGTTGGAAATCTTTTTAAACCTTAAAAATTGGTCAGTGGCCATGGATTGGATGCTGCATAAGTGCTGACGCAGCCTCTTACCAAATCTATGACTAGAGCATGTTTTGAAGAGTTAATGTCTTCTAAAGCTGTGCAAAATGTGCTTAGATCAGTGGCAGAAGCTGCGTCTAGATCAGGAAGAAGCTGTTTCATGACAGTCTCCTATATATAGAAGCTTTTTGCATGTACCTCTGGGAGAGTAGGTAAAGTGGAATTGTAATGTAGCTTAGTATAGTAACCTTGACATTTCCATGAGTAAGACTGCCTTCAGCTGTGCTGGTTGCATATAAATTCATGTATCGTATGAAGATTCCTGTGTCTAGAATAAAATGGTACTTTTTTTTAAAATCCACTAACCTATTTTGCCTGAGATTTGATTAAAAATCAACAGTTTTAGCCAGCACTGAGAGCTGAATAGTTCAGATATCCTTCCTTATCGGTCAGGAACTTGGGTGCCACTAAGTAATCTTTTTCTTTACTCTCCTGACAATGTCTGACTTGAGGCAATTGGAAACCAAGCTTTGCTGTTATTTGTTAGCAAACATTACGTGACGGGGTATAGAGAGACAGAAGAGAGGTTTTTCTTTTTCAGATAGTAGCCTGAAATCCAATACCAAATGACAAGTGAATTATATATGTGACATGCTAACTCTTCCTTCTCTATTTTAGGGCGTAGTTGGAGGAGTCATGATAGTAACTCCAAACAATATCATGTTTGACCCACATAAGTCTGATCCTCTGGTAATTGAGAATGGCTGTGAAGAGTATGGGCTCATCTGCCCCATGGAGGAGGTTGTCTCAATAGCTCTCTACAATGACATCTCTCACATGAAGATTAAAGACGCGTTGCCATCGTAAGGAGTTGTCCTTCCCTGAACTTATATTTACAGATATTCAGTAAGGGTCATGGAAGAGGAGAGGTGGAGGGGGATGGAGGGGAAGAGTTTTGATGCAGTAGAATGAAACAAATCAGGGAAGGAAGGTGTCTGCAAAGGAAGGATTCACTTGTATTGTTCTTCTGCTTTCTTTCTGGAACACTTCAGCAGCAGTAAAGAGAAATGGGTCATGACTGTGAGAACCAAAGTGTGCAAAGAAGACCAGTAAAAATTCAGTAATTCAAAGCATTGGTTGCATGCCATGGTTGGGTTCTTGCGCTGACATGTCTCTGGGTATTTTTCAGTGGAAATGAAGAGAGTTAGATTTGGACCATTTGTTGTGTTGCCAGGACTGTTCTGAGAGGAGTATTTAAAACTTTTGAAGATAACAGCATCTTAACTGCCATCTTCAGTACTTACCAGTTTAAGAAATACTTCCACTGCAGAAGCAGAAATGCGTTGATAGTTCACATTTATAATACATAGTAGACTTTCTGGGGTAGGCAACTTCCATTTATGTATACTCTAGACACTGCTTATGTATTTGTTCTAAGGAAGCTTTTGTCATTATAAGCAACACCTGTTCAATCAGTGAAATTAATCTCCTTCCCTCTGTTTTCTTATTTCAAGAAAAACTTTCAAGATATTTGTGTTACACTCATTACTAGAGTGTCTAGTAACGTTTTAGTAACTTCTGAGTGGTGAGAATCTTGCATCTTACTCACTCCAGACTTTTTAGCAGTAATGAAGAGTTCAAGTTGCATGCTGTTAAATTTTTAAGAAATTTTAAGAATTTTTCTATTTTGGAACGTTCTATGATTATACTGCTTTAAAATCAAATCTTTGGGGAAGTCTGCTTTCAAACATTACATTTGAGTAATGAGGAAAAATGAAAAAAACCAAACCCCCAAAAAACCCCAACTCTGTTGCCTGTTACTGTTTTGCAGTAAACATGTTCAAACAGGATATGGCTTATCTGCAGTTTCCTTTCTTCTCAAAAATGCATTTGTACTGAATAGGGAAGCATGGGTAGTTGAAAAGGTTTGACTAATTGTCAGGTGTGGGAAATAACAATATTAATATGGTATGAATGACATTCCAGCAGCTAAATACCTGTCTTGTGGTTTTTTGGTTACTGAACTTCTGATGACTTGCACATTGTTATTACATGTGTACCATTTCTTCACCTGTGTGGCATAGTCTGCCAAGTGATTTACTCATTTTGTGTTGGCTTTTTTGGTTTTTTGTTTGTTTGGTTTCTTCCTCCATTTTCTTTAAATTCACTTATTTCCACTGCTGTATATTTACTTTGGAGACGGTAATTTTTCCATTGATTTTTAGAGCCGAAGTTAAGTTGGTACATTATTTATTTTTTCTTTTCTGTTGTTTTTTTTTTCCTGTTTCCATTTTGCTTTTAACATCTTATGTACATCCATCATTTTCCCTGACAGTGACATACCAAAGGATCTTTGTCCTCTGTACAGGCCAGGAGAATGGGAAGACCTATCCTCTGAGAAAGATATCAATCCTTTCAGCAAGTTCAAATCCCTCAGCAAGGAAAAGAGGCAGCAGAATGGGGATCCATCCATTGCTCTGGGTGCCAAACAGATAAAGCCTTCAGATGAGGAAAAGTCTGCTGATTTTGAAGTTCTTCAGTCATCTGAGAGTATGGGCTCAATCAAGTCAAAGTCACTGGAGTTTCCCAACAACATCACTGCCACTGAACATTTGGAAAAGTTTGCTGCAGATCCATGTGCCAAGGAGCCTTCTGGGGAAAAAAATGCTTCAGACATCAAAACCAAAGAAAAATCCCTTTTGGGAGAAGGAGAGGATGACTTTGTTGAGCTGGAAAAAACATCATCTTGTATGGATAGAGGGTTGGACAGGAATATCTCAGTAATGGAAGGCTTGCTGGCTGACCCCAGGAAGTTGGGGAGAACTAAGCAGCAGGTAACCAAACCCACTACAGAAGTCCAGGAGCACTTGACAGTTGATTCCTTGGAAAAAAAGGACAGTGTTGAACCTAAAGCTGACTTAGACTTAGAGCTGTGTGAAAAGCAAGATGTTATTCCAGAAGTAAACAAATGTGTCAGTTCCCCGACAGGTAAGGTGGAGACTGCATTGGACACTAAGAAAGAGCTAGAGAAAGATAAACTTATTGAATTTTACCTCAGTAAAGATGGGAATGGGTCTCAGTCATCTGAAGACTTACACAAGGCTGAAATCCAGAAAGGTGAAAACAATAAAGCAATTGGCATAGACCTTACACTTAGCTGTTCAAAGTCCCAAGCTAATGAAGTCCATACAGTTAAAAGTATGGAGCTTGATTCCTGCTGTGTTGAAAGGAAAGCACCTTCATTAGAAATCAGCTCAGCAGCAGCAAAGGAAAAGGATCTGAAAGAGTCTGAGGACTCTTCGTTAGTACCAGCTATAGACAAGACCTGTCAAGAAACACAGTTAGACAATCAATCAGAAATCAGACTCTGGCTGCTGCAGAAAATTCAAGTGCCAATTGAAGGTAGGTCTCTGGTTATCCTTGTTTCCTCTGAGACTTGGACAGCATTATGACGGTAACCTTTGAATTGATAGCCTTCTGCTCTAAATTTCCTCTTTCTATAATACCTGTCATTTTTGGTTTTACTTTTGTATATTATATTTTTATATTATCTGCTATCTAGAAGAAAAAATACCTTTGAAGTCCTTAAGCTTCTAGTTCAATAAGTAGCTTGTGTGCTTTTTCCATACTCAGTGAACACTGTTTATGTAATCTTCACCTCCGTTTGCTGACTTTAAGAAGGACAGTGAAATGTCATCCAGTTGCAGTATTGACAAGGGACACTTCTTGGCCTAGGAATTGTCACTCTATTGGTAGCTTGTGTTGCTTCAGTGAAGTCTGTCAGTGTATTTCTGATAGTATCCAAAGTAGTAGTGCATTGCTGTAAACGGGGGTACCAAAGTGTTCTTGGCGCTATTTGCATGTCTGGTGTCTTTCAGCCCTTAAAGAAGTGATAAATAGGAATATACGTAGAGTCTTGCAGACTGGTCATCTTGTCCTGATTGGTCATTGGGTTAGTATAGATAAAATTCAGGCTGTTATGGGAAAGCATATAACAAAATGAAATCTCAGTTTAGATAGCATTTACGCATATTACTGTTTCTACTACAGCCCAGTGCCTCTAAGCATTAGTCTGTCCTGGAGTGCTGATGCACCTCTCTTGGTAGTTTAATGAAGCAGTGGACGTACCCTGGATTCGTATCAGGTGGGGGGGACTCTAGTGCAAGTCAGTTAATTTTAAAAACAGTTGTTCTTAAAATGAATTTTTCCTTTCTTTTGGAAGGGTTTCTATCTCGCTAGTTGTATTTGGTGATCATTTTTATTCGGAGAGGAAAAAAAAAATACGGCTGTATGTGTACTACTAAAATGAATGAGGCAACTTCAGTGTGATTGAGGTTGTAGTTTAATAAGCAATTTCTTTGTTCTTTGTTGTTTAAGTTCTTTTAACTACTTTTATGTTTGAGCCTGTCCTGTGCAGATGAAAGGTGTTTGTGTGGCTGGCTGATCTTCAGAGCTGAGGAGCTAACCAGGCTTTGTGTGTGTGTGCATGCAGGGTTACCCTGCGACTGGATGGGTTTGCTGGACCCAGTCAAACACTGTCCCCTTGACTTGCCTGCTTTGTGTTACAGTTTGCACCCAGCCTGTTCACCTTGCTGATTTTCTTTACAGGGTTATTCTGTACGTAGCTGTGCAGCTGAGTGGGGATACAGGCTGTGATAAAACGAGAATAACTGGCTACAGTTTAGGATTAACAGGGATTTATTAAACAAGTTTTGCCATTGAATGACATGTCAGGTTTAACTCCAAGTATTCCTTTGCGCAAGGTTATTAATCTTTGTGATAATGTTTTATCAGCTGCAGTATTGGTACTTTCCTGTAAGCAACCCGTTTCTTTTGTCTCTCATTCAGATATGCTTCCTTCAAAAGAGGAGAAGAGCAAGACTCCTCCAATGTTTCTGTGCATTAAAGTAGGCAAGCCCATGAGAAAGTCCTTTGCATCTCAGAGCACCACCATGTCTCAGCAGTACAGTAAAAAGATAAAGCAGCCAGAGTACTGGTTTGCTGTTCCTCGGGAAAGGTAAGCTGCAGAGCATGGCAGAAAAACATGTTTGCTCTTAACTTTCTTAAAGGTGTAGTGCTTTCTAGGGTTGGCTCTGTCTTTCCGTACATGGTCCAAGGTGTGAAATGCAGCAAGGATACTGAAATGGGGAGAGAGGTGCCCTTGTTTCATTACATGCCAGAGAGATAAAACAATGTTTGTTGCTGGTCCAGTATTGTTCCCAATGGGAAGGAAGAAGGGGTCAGATGCCAATTAGAAGAAGAAAGGAGGGATATACAGGCAGCTGATGTGTGATAAAAGCACTGGGGGTTGATCTGGGTTTTGCCTGCAGTCTAGGAAGTGAGGAAAAGGAGAAAAGAAGGTGAGCAGTGGCAAGAGAGGCAAGGAATGCACTAAGGTGCTGATGCTAAAAAAAAATAGGTATTTCATGTGAGCGAAGGGCATGATGTGGAAAAGGAAGATACTCCTAACTGCACAGCTGTGGCTGTTTCTGCCTTCAGACCTGTAACAAAAGATGTCCTTTCCTGTGCAATAAAACCATTTAAATGTTTTATGTACTTGTAGGTGCATATGTATGCGTGAATAGTACTACAGACAAAAAAAAAGTGATGTCCTCTGATTTTCCACATAAATCACCCAAGAGTTTTCACTGGATGTGAGAAATCAAATCCCTGGTCGTTCTCTTGCTAGAAGGTAGCTAGAGCATCCCTCTGGTCTGTTGATGAAAAAAACCAGGGAAATCAGTCATCACCACAAGGTGAATTAGATATCAGGAAGGAAGAATGAACTGGTGATCAATCTCAGAGGTGTTTCTTTAAGATGCAGTCTTTTTTTTAAAAAAAATATTTTTTTCAGAATATTTAATTTTATTTTCAAATTTTTAATGTGTGTTGATTTAGGTGTTCATTTCTTGTGTTTTAGAAGTGTTTTGAACAGACTGGTAGTGTGGAAGCTGCTGACCCAGGGCAGGAGGGGGAGAGGTTTAATCCAGCTGGAATGTGCCCATCGGGAGTGCAGCTGAAGATAGCTTTTGGTTTGTTTGCTATCTTCTGAACCCAGTCCTTGGCTCCTCAGGGATTGCAAAAGGGTGGGTTCAGAAAATTCTAGGTTGAAGTGTGAGTAAATACCTCAAGGAGTTGGAGCAATGCTGTAATACAACACAAGGTCAGTTACTGCTTTGGGGGCAGTGTATCTGATATTGAGTAAAACTTAAGAGCGGAACTGAGGTCATCTCTGACTGTTGCTCTGTGCAACAGGCATATCTATTGAGCTTCTTGTCACAGACTTAGAAAAGAGCTTTTCTACTTGTCTTTTTATGAAAAGTTATTGGAATTATGAGGGGACCTAACCCATCTATAAACCGAAGTGCTGATCGCTGGTTTATACTTCAGTTTTCAGAATGAGGAAAAAGTAATCTCTGCAGTGAGCTGTTGCAGCAGCACTTGGCCATGCTAGCTGACAGGTCAGAATTTTGCTGTGAGGTCTGCTGGTCAGATCTTGATCAAAATTAGTGATGGATGTAGTATAAGACTGTGTCATTTTGGTGCTGTCCATGCATGCCAGTTTTAACAACACAGAGGTGTATAGGAGATCATGTAGAACTTGGGACTAAAATTAAAAAAGAGACACACGCCTTCATATTAATGCAAGTTATCTTTGCCTAAAAAATCAGTGTTTTCTCCAAGCTCTTGGATGCCTTCCCAAAGCAAAATGCACCGCTTCCTACACACAGATGATACCCTTACACGAGTATTGCATAGCATGTAACTACCAGTGTTGTATCTTGAGTGTGCTATAGACTGTAGGTCATTTGGGATAGTTTTGCAATGTGTTTTCGATACACTGTATCAAAATAATTTACTAAGTTTACAAACATTAGGAATCCAGTTTATATTTGTGAATGAAAATGTCAAGAAAACCACTCTCATCTCATTGCCCATAAAGCAACATAAATAAGACACTGTCTGCTCAGTGCAGTCACAGTAGCTAGTGCAGCATCTTAGTGTTTCAAAAACAAAACCAACAAAACCAGCAACAATAAAAAAACCAAACGTGGATTGAGATTGTGAAGAAATTGGTGTACATGTCTGTAATCACTGTGGAAGTTAAATCTCCCTCTGATTTGCATTTAATTACATTTTCCCATGGCCCTTTTAGTGTTTGCTGTTAAAACAGCTTCTAAATGGTGCTGTTTTTAGCCTGAGCTATGTAGCCCACTGCTCCTGGCAGGCTGCTCTTCCATCTGCAGACTGCTGCTGCTTTCCTGGCCTTGGCAGGCTGCAGGAAAACAGCACTGGGGACAAAAACCTTTTTAATATTAAATATTTTCTTCCTTTTTTTAAAAAAAAAAAATGAAAGCCTGTGGAAATGTTATTAATACAGAGAGAAGACTTGGGCTGGTATTCTCTATAAAGGCTGTCACTAAGTCTTCAGTCTCATTTGCCCTGTGCGGCTGTTGTAGGTGGTCTCTCCTCCTGCGTGGCTTTCCAGGTGCTGAGGGTGTCCTGGCTGCGTCACCCTGTGACCCGCGCAGCACAGCCGAGTTAATCAGTGACTGTGGGGCTGCTCTGCTTGGTCACAGCAGCGCTCACCTTAGCACGTAACGGGGGAGATGACATCTCCAGTTGCCTTATATACAAATTGCTCAGTCTAGGGCAGTGTCTTGTCAGGTTCAGCTGAGCAGAGTGGCACCCATGCTCTTGGGCACTAACAGAGATTGATTCTTTTGCTGAGAAGTCTTGCGATGGGAATAGCTCACAGTATTAGAGGGTAAGTCTGTGCATGCTCTTATGTTTAAATGGTATGTAGATTTTACACCGTAGTGTAATTATGTCAGATTTCCTCAGGGTTTTGCAGAGGAAAATGCCTTGCACTGGCATAGAGATAGTAATGCAGAATTTGTTTATGAACACGTGTCTTAACAAATAATTTCCTCATTTTAGCATTGAGTAGTTACTCAGCCAAGAAGTAAATCTCGCTGAGTATCTATCATATAAGTTTCGCAGACAAGTTTGGTTTATGAATGTATAATTTGCATTGACGTTGATGTAAAAGATGTTGCACTGAGGTCATGGTGCTAAGAGGGCATCTGCTTTTTTGGAAGTTCATTTTTGAACAGGCAGATTTTCAGGGAGGAAAAGTAACAGAGGTTGAGCCTTGCTTCTCTTTTTCAGTCTTAGCTTCCTGACCCATTAATTTTTTTGTTTTGGTTTGAGGAGTTGGATGAGTTTTGGTTTGATTTATTTTTTTATACCGTTTCTGTGGGGATTCCTTTTTTTCTAGGGCATAACAGCCTGTAGTTAATACAGTTGAAGCTGAGATGTGGAAGGACATGCAGCACAACTAGCTGGAGTCAACACATATGTGATGCTTCCGTGCTCTTACGCAGGGCTTTGCATAAAGGAACAATTAAGATGGTCCTGATGCTGAAGGATCACTCTTCCATGCTCCTGTTAATGAAATGGAATGGGTAGCGTAAAGTTCAGATTTAGCCTCCTTTTGAATTAGCCTTGTACAAATAGAGTACTTCTAGACTCCTGATAAGGTATCAGGCTGTACAGATGAAACCTATGAAATCCTGTTTGATACAAAAAAGCTTAATATCTTATAATTTTATAGCTTAATATCTTATAATGAGGGCTCATATAAGTTTATATAAGCTCACATAAGCATATGAGGGCTTATTATACCTTGTACATGGACTACAAGATGCATGAACCCCCCCGCACCACCCAAACACACAAGTCTGGAAGTAGCTCCCCCCTCTCACATGTGACTGACCTGAACACATTCATTTATGGAAAACTGGTTTGCCTCTGCCCTCAAAGAAATCAGATGTTG
>NW_010189056.1:0-15609 GCF_000695765.1 Mesitornis unicolor | reverse complement strand
CAGGAATAGTGGTGGTGATGATGTCCGTTTGGGACCTCCTAAAGTAAAGTATATCTTTTAGAAGAAAAATAATTTATGGTTCCTCCTCAAGAGTTAGCTGCAACTTGACAAGTAGTCTGGTGTGTTTTATTGATAATTGCCTTTGCTCTTTTTCAGTGGACTCTATACCTGCTTTAATCTTTCTGACTTCCAGTCCCTGGCTGTGGTGGTGTCTATTACCAAGATTCAGTTCCTCTTAATGTAGGCTATCACAGGGTATCGCTCCTGTAAGCTGAACAGCTCTTTTTTACCTCTTGCTGTATGCCAGTTGGTTTTGCATCTCTGAGCTGCAACACTTGAGCATGACTTGGGAATGCTGCACTGAAGCTGGGCAGACTATTCCAGCAGCGGTCACAAAAGTGTCAAACACCAAACTTAAAAACCAGTCTTATTCCTTCTGCTGAATGTTACTTTCTCAGTACATTCACGGATCGCAGCAAGTGTTGTCATCAGTGTGCTGATGCAGAGCTCTTGCTCCAGAATTCAGATCTCAGGTCTCTAGGGTCCTTATGTCAAAGGTGAGGTACCATCCTGCAAGCGCAGCTTCTGCCTGATGTTCTTCAGTGTGTGCTCTTCTGTTCGGATGCATTCACATGTGCCCAGTTTACCAAGCGATGCAGTAACATAATGCCAAGCTTTTGTCTTACACTAATTTTATCACTTTGCTGTCATGATCTTTATGTTTTGTACTCTCCAAAATTAGTTTTCTACTAAATTTATAGCTTCACTTTAAACTTTTCTTTTTACATTCGATTTGTGCCCTCTGTGTGTTACTATGATCATTTTTGTAAGAATATTCACTTTCCTTTTAATCTGGCTACAGCTGGGGGCACTTCCCTCTCTAATCCGTGTTCCATCTTTCATTTTTGACTTGTGTCCCCTAGGTTGGTTTTTTGGTTTTGTTTGTTTGGGGTTTTTTTTTGTTTTGATGTTAGTTTTTGTTTTAAATGTTTCCTGTTGTCATCTTTTCCTTTTGAATAATTTCTTTCTTTCTGGAGTGATTAACTTCAGGTTTCTGAAGTTGTTCCTTTCCGAGTACTTTATGTGTTATTGATGTTTCTCTGTCAGTGCATGACACACTCATAAGCATATGATCACCAAAATGGCTGTTGAGTTCTAGGATAAATTTCCTTGCAGCTGTCAAGTTGGCTGTAAAAGAGTTCTTCAAGCAGTGTTTTTTCAATTTAAAAATTATCTCATTTTTTTTCAGTTTGGTAGCTTGGAAATATCACCATAGCATAATGTTGTAACATCAACAGAGAAGGGATGCTCTGCATCCCCTTTCAGAATGACTTCACTTCTGCAGACACCTATTTCTGATTTTATGCTTCTGCTCCTTAAATCTGGAGCATCTGAATTTATTTAGCATCTGTCCACATACAGGAAAGCTTAGTTATGGACTGCTCAGATAAACTGAGCATATATGAGTCTGTGGGGCCTGACAGGAAATACTCTGAGCGTACTGAGGAAGTTGGTTGTTATTGCAAGGCTCCTTTCTATCATCCTGTGAAAGGTTATGATCATTGGAAGAGGTCCTTAATAATTGGTTGCAGCATTTGTCTTTCCATCTTCAGAAGAAATTGAGGAGGATATGTAGAAGTACAGGGCAGTCAGCTTCACCACAGCCCCTATGAAGATTATGAAGCAAGGCCTTACAGATGCCATTTCCAGGCACATGGAGGGCAAGAAGTGACCAGGAACAGTTATTACAGATTGATCAAGGGCAAATTGTTTTTCTACCAACCCAATAGCTTTTATGTTTAAGATGGCTAGCTCTGTGAACAAGGAGACAGCAAGGGATTGTTGTTTTACCACGACCTTAGTAAGGCTTTCAGCAGAATCTCCCATAGTGTCCCTATTGGAGAGATGTGACCTGGAGAGGTAGACTACCAGGTGGGTGAAAAACTGACCATACCATTGGGCTCAAAGTGTTGACAGCTGGTCTGAGTGGCATCTAGGTACAAGTGGTGGTCCTTGGGGATTGACACTGTTTAATGCCTTCATCAGCAATGTGGACATTGGGACAGAATATACCAGAGGGACCTCAACAGAGGAATTGGCTGACAGAAACGTTGAGCAGCAGGGAAGTTGAGAGCAAACTCACCGTAGTAATGAGGGCTTCACTTCTTGCTGGACCATGTAAGGAAGAACATAGCCAACAGCTTGGGTGGTAGTTATTCATCTCTTCCTTTTGGACATATGGTTAAAAAGAGGGGCAGGGGAGAGAAAAGTAGGATGGCGCCAGACCCTTCTCAGATCACATGCGGCATGCACTAGGGGAAATTGTGTTTAGATAGAAGAGAAGGAAAAAATGAGACTGGTTATGGATGGAAGAGGTTGCATGGAGGAGCTGTAGAAACTCCGTTGAAGATTTTCACAACTGCAAATGAACAACACTATGCAGCCTCCTTTAACTTTGAAGTTAGCTCTGCTATAAACAGAAGCTGGACTCGATGACCTCCAGGGGTGCCTTATATCCTAAATATGTTCTGTGGTTCTGAGATGAGTGTGCTGCTCTCCTCCACCTGCCTGCATGAACATATTCTCAAACTGATCTTAGCCGGACAGGAGCAACCACTGGTTTTATTTTCTTACACAGATCTGTAGGAATTACGTAGTTAGCTTTCCAGACTAGTACTGCTGCACATAAAATACACAGTGCTCAAGTTAAATGTCTCTTTCAGTTAAAACACATATGAGTTACAAAGCGATGCTCGTACTGCTCTTTCGGAAGCCCTGGGATGAAGTGAAGAGGCACAGGGAAACTGAGTGGCACCCATTGATGTGGGAAAACAACTGCAATTAGAGGAAAAGGTCTTGACTAAAACTAGATGATATCGCTTTTAGAAGTGGCTTCCATAGTTCAGTTTTTAGATCTATGCAAACTTGTAAGAAATCACATGGCTTCTCACAGATAAGGGGGAAACCTTGGCAAGGAGAGTGTGACCCTCTTAGCCTTTTCAAGGCAATTATTGGCAAGAACTGTCCCAAAGACGGAGAGTTTGTACTGTACTGCCTTGATCTCTTCTGTGTGTGTGTTGCTGCAGAGGAATGATCAGCAGCTAAAGTTTTTACTTTGATATCAACGTTAACTACTTTGCTTGTTCTTGATGAAGGGAGGCTGCTGATGCCTCAGGAACGAGTGTTGGGTGTTCACCAATTTACAACAATTGTGCTGCGACTGTATTTAGTTACATATATATATATCTCAAATGTTTTACAGGTACAACTGGAAAAATCTCTGAAATTATATCAGTGATTCTGAACAGAATCCAACAGTGCTGAAATAGCACTTTAAGATTATTTGTGCGTATACATAAATCCAACTAACTTGAAATACAGGGGGAAAATGTCTGAATTTCTCTAAGATTTTTCTTGTTTTGTATAGATCAAGGAATTGCCAAACAAAACGTACTGGTGAATAACTAAGAGAAAGATCCTATGTTATAAGTACTTACTATCTTTCTATCTGCCCTCTTCATTTAGGGTTTTTTTTTTATTTTTTTTTTTACTGGCAATTCAACTTGTATAGTGGATCCACTATCGTATTCCTGTTTGCAATTGCATGTGCTCATTTTAATTTTAATATACTACATAAATTCCTTCCTTAGAAATTGTTTCACTGTTTGTTATGGATGTGGTCAAAAAACATCTGTTTCAAGACAGTGATTGAGAGCTGGCCACATTTATGGAAGTGCATACACTGCTGGTACTATATCAGTAGCAAAGCTGTCGGTGACTCCTCATTTTCATGATGCTAACAGAATGAAGAATTGTTTCATGTCTCTAACTTTTAGAGGGCAGCTAGAAATGTTATGTAAACTTCCTTCTTATGGATTGTTTTATGCAGTAGGTCAGACTAAATCAGTAAAATGAGTTTTTTATGGACTTAACTTTTGTGAGTATGACCTAAAGCAATCAATTTGACTTCTTAATATTAATTGTGTGGGACTGGGCAAGCCACTGAGTTTTACCATGATGCTTTGGCTGTGTGTATAGCAAAGGGAGGAGAAAAATACATTGTGGGGAGTGAAAGCAGAGAAACCTTGAAGTACTTCAGGCTGCCAGGTGGAGGGAGCTATTGCTTTGTGTGGGGGTGGAAGTGCACAGGTATCCTTTTTGTGTGGTTGTCCCTTCTTTGTCCTTGGCCAAAACTTCTGTACTACGTGACAGTGCTGTGTTCATTGGACCACTGGATCATGGTTGTCACCTCTTCTGTTTGCAGGGTGGATCACTTGTACACGTTTTTTGTTCAGTGGTCACCAGAAATATACGGGAAAGATGCCAAAGAGCAAGGTTTTGTCGTGGTAGAAAAGGAGGAGCTTGACATGATAGACAACTTCTTCAGTGAGCCCACTACTAAAAGCTGGGAGGTGAGCGCTTTCTGCCTTTGCTTATGAAGCATGTGCACATCAAGTGTGCATCCTCTGTTAAGAATCTCCGCACTTGCTCTTTTGATGATTTTTATGGTGTTTCTTTATAACACTTGCTGCTTCATGTAGAAGACCCCTCAGGGCTTGTATCTCTCTCACAAATGTGCTCATATTCCTTCAGTTCTCCTTTCTTCTCTCCCTGGAAAGAACAGGCAAACAACTGGGAGCTCTCTGGTGTGCAACCAGCAGAAGTTGCGTAAACATTTTGGTTATGTGATGCTAGCCTTTTGCAAAACTATACAGGTGTATGTTGTCAGTGTTTCTAAATCAGTGTGGTATTTATCTGCTACAGAAAAAAATCTCCAAAATGTATATGTGCATGTAAATACTCACACAGGCTCCTGCGTGCTGGCTGAAATGGATTAGTATGTGGTGATGTGCCAGACCCTTGGTTCTCAGGTGCAGCCAGCAATACTGTTTGAATATTGGTTGTAAGATGTATAAGTTTTATCCTCGGACTTTGGCTTTTTCATATGGGGGTTTTGCAATCTGTTTTAACTACTTGGCATGCCTGTGTTTATCTGTCTGTCTCTTGTGCATACAAAGCCCAGTTTCCTAGGGAGATAAGCTTGCACACATTTTTTAATGATAGCTATTATGCTGCAACACTTGCTGTGTTAAAGATATGGAATAAATTAAAAAAACAAATAAATCCCTAAGTGGGAAATACCTTGATGGTGATTTAAAAAGCGATCTGATTATTTGTCTTAAATATAAACTTGCTTTAAAAATCCTACTGCCCTCTGTTTTGGGGGGTGTTAAGCATTTTTATCTTTAAAGTATGTTGTCCTGTTCAAAGCAAAGCTTGGGAAGGTGGAATCTTGTCATTTGAAATGTAGCAAGTTTTCCTGGAATCCCAAGTAGCTTTTATTTTTACAGTTTTGTAGTTTCTTAATGGTTTGGTGCTTTGTAAAGTACAAGATTAAGAAAAAAAGTCTTCATTCCTTGTTTTGCTCAGAGCTGAGTGCAGTCATGTATTTCACTATATTTCACTGTTCAGTTGTCATTTGCATGCCATTTTCATAAAACCAAAATGAAGGAGGAGTGCCGGTGATCTGAAGAACGGAGGTGCAAGAGACCTGGCTGCACTGGGAACTTGTCTCTCATTATTTTGCTTAAATACGTATTGGGAGAAGAATTAGTTGGAAAAGACTTCTAAGGGAGTGTCTCTTTTATTGGTAATACATTCAGGCTTTACAAATTTAAAGTAGGTCTGCCAGGAAATCTCTATTGGAAGTCCAAATTTGGGCATGATTACTGTGACAGTTTCACTCTCACTAGCGGGGAAACAGAAACTAGGATTGTAGAGGAGCTTATAAGCAATTTTATCACCACGTGCCATGGGCAGTAGCTGTCTGGTGTGTGTGTGGGCAAGAGCTCTTGCCACCACAGCAGGGAAGTGTAGTGCATACTGCAAAATAAAGGGGTAGATGATGAAAGGGAAACAAATGCCTTTGAATATTCAAATTCTTTACTGTGCCAGACCTGACCAGGAGGAGCCTTTTGTGGAGGTATGTTGAAATGTGTCCCTGTTCGAACAGTGTGGATCTGATACAGCACTTCTGTCCTAGTAGAAAATGTGCTCTGGACTCCGATGAATTTTCACAGGGTATTTCAAGCCCAGGCAGCTCGCTTTTTCAGTCCTGTGAAATCTTTAGAAGATTTTTGTAGTTTCAGTTTCCGTAGCAGTTGATTTTTTTTCTGTTTCTGCTTTTGTGTGGTCTGTAAATATCTGATCTTGGAGATCCATTTTTTCCAATTGTTGTCTCTGAACTCCATTCAGATGTGCACTGCAGTTATAGACTATAGGTATATAGGTATCTGTGCAGTGAAGAGGGGGGGCTCGTCTGTCTGTGGAGTCGATTTGCAAGTTGGAGCTGTGTTAATAGATTTTTCTGTGGTTACCTGTGTCTGTGAGTTCAGTTGCATTTTGCTACAGATACCTGTTGCTGGTTGATTTACTGCGATAGTTTTCCCCCCTGCTGGGGAGAGACTTTCTAGAAAAAGGAAAGGTTTCAAAAGAGGTGCTGAATACTTCTGGTTTAGGATGAAAAAGACTATCTAAAAAAAAAGAAAAATGGCCTGGGAAATGAGGAAGGAAGGAGAGCCACTCAGGAGATGGAAAAACAACAGGGATAAAATCAGAAAGACTGTTTTATTTTTTTAAGTTTGTAGGGCGGTTTGTTGTTTTTTTTAAATGGATCTTGATTTTCCAGTGCAAGCCTTCCCTGAAATTGGCCATATGAAAAACTTTCCAACACAGGATTCTCCCCAATCCCAGAAGATCCAGGACTGGATCCCACTGCGCCTGGGCTGGAGGGGCAGGATGCAGGGTACAGCTCTTGCCGTATCACCAGCAGGAATACCTGTACCGCCTGTGTCCGCAGGGGCACGTGATAACGTTCGTTCTGAAAGCTGGATTTTTGCCCCATGGTCCTGCCCTCCTCTTCTATCCCCGCTGTGTGTGGGGGGGCACCAGTGGCTGGTGCCCTGCATGGGGCAGCTGCAGGGGAAGGGGGCTGGACGCGAGTGTGCACAGCGGGTGCGTTGCTCACATCCCACGGGAGATGCTGGGTGTGACTGACGGTATTAGGGCTTTGTCCTGCTCACAGTGAACTTTTCACCAGCCCTGGTCTTCATGGAAAGCTCCTTCTGCGCTTTGTGGCGTCATTAAGTCTGCACCTGGAGTCAGTCCCAGTGGATTTGCTTTCTTGCCTGTGGGGCAGGTGTGTGTGGGACCTCCAGGCTCTTCTGGGCAATTGTCTTGACTGTTGACAGCTTCTGCAAGTTCAAGCAGTGATGGTGAGGGCACAGAGGAGTTATGCAAAACTTTATCCATGTGTAACATGAAAGCTGTTTGGAAGCTGTATTCATGGGGAGGTATGCGGCACAGCATGCTCTGCGGCCACATCTTGAGGTTCCTGCACCAAGATAAGACCCCTGTGGTCATATGCTCATGGAAAGAAGGCGGTTTCAGATTTCCTGGGCCTCCTTGCTTCCCCTTTTCTTTCTCAGCAGCCCCATATCTGAGCTCTTGCTGTTGTTTCCTGTTTGCCATGATGGCACTGAGCCCCGGCTATAGCCCCACTGCCAGGTGCAGTGTGCTTCATCTCACCTCCCAGTGCTCTGCAGAGCTGAGGCTCCCATCGCTCGCCAAGCACCCCAAGCTGCACTGAAGCCTTAGCAGCTAGCTTTTCCAGCTTTTTTCTACCCCAGCAGCACCTTTTTGGGAGCCAGGACACCCAGACCATGTCTTCTGCTCTGTGGTGAGCTCTGGGCACTGTGGGTGCTGCCAGCCTGGGAACTCCTGCCCTGTGCCACGTTTGGGCTCCTGTTTGCTGCCCATACCACGTGGGGTTCAGAGTTTGTCCCCTTGTAGGCTGCTGAGTCCTTTCATAGATGAGCATTAGGTGTATGGACTCGCATTCTCATTTTGTTTCCAGCTTTATGGGAAAAAGTAGTGTGGCTCACCTGTAGTTGCTGGAGAGAAGTCTGTGCTTCATTTTATACATATTTAAATTCAAACCTGATGTTAGAAATATTTATAGGGACTCGCCTTTTAAAATATTATTATGTGCTCTCTTTTTAAAATCTTAAGCAAAGGAATAAATAGAAGTTTCCAAAGAGCTGCTTGATCATTTTCAACTAAGAATGTATTTTATAAAGACTTTGACTCTCAGAATGAGTATTTTCAAGAACTTCTGTAAGCTGGATGCACAAAACCATGTCTGAGTCAGTGAAGAAAACCAGGAAAAAGCTGCTACTTTAATAAAAAGAAGTGAAATTTTAAACTTTTTCATATTCTCATGCATTGGCACCTGAGAAAACAATTTATGTACTCAACTAGTGCTTAAGGGAGAACAAAGATGCTTCTGTGTCCTCCTCATTTAGACTCCCACAAGACATCTAGTTCAGATGCATGTAGTGTGCCTCAGAAGCAGGTGCACTTCAACCTTCTGACTTGGGACCAGCTATGTCTGAGAGCATCCACATGATGTCACCTGGTTACCCCAATGTTTATTAATTCCAAAGAGCTCCACAGCTGTGGGAGCTGTGGGGTGTGGAGAAATTCTGGCCATGCTGTCTCAAAGACACCTTGCCGGTTAAGAACTTCCCTATTTGACTAAGGCTGCTTGTGGTTGATACAACGATCCCACACAGTGTGATAGCTGAGGAGTATGTTGGTTTAAATTAATTTTCTTGACAGCATAAGAGCTGTGCTTTAGATCGGATACTTCTTTTGCCGCAGATCATTACTGTAGAAGAAGCAAAACGACGGAAGAGTGTTTGCAGTTACTATGAAGAAGAAGATGATGATACTTTGCCTGTCTTAAAGCATCACAGCGCCCTCCTGGAGAACATGCACATAGAGCAGGTACAGCTAGAAAAACCTTGTGTTTCCTTGTTAACTGTGGTGCTGTCTCTGCCAAGTGTGGGACATTCTATCTCCTGGAGGCAATGCCAGTGCTTTTTAAGAGTTTGGAAAGTACTTAGTATGTTGGAGTGTCTTTGTGCAAGGTCCTGTTCACTGTGACAGTGACTTACCTGGAAAGCTGATTTTTATGTTTTGCTCCTCTGGAGTTTGGGTTGTGATACTGAGGACTGGCAGCTCTTTCAGTGCTCAGAGAGCGTGGTGCCACTTTAGAAATCTGTTTCACAGATGGTGTGAATGCAAACAGTTGGGCTCAGAGCACAAGGCCACATGTGTGTGGTGAAAATGTAAAGCTGCTGACATTCTTTAAGAGCCATTTTTTGGCTCAGAAGCCCCCGCAGAAAGGGAATAGTTTGGGGCACCACTTATCACCTAACCTGTTGAATATGTAACCATTTCCCCCGTTCGTTGCCCAGCTTGCCCGGCGCTTGCCTGCACGAGTGCAGGGTTATCCGTGGCGGCTCGCGTACAGCACGCTGGAGCACGGGACCAGCCTGAAGACTCTGTACCGCAAATCGGCATCTCTCGACAGTCCGGTTCTCCTCGTCATCAAGGATATGGACAACCAGGTAAGGTGTGCATGCTCTGCGGGGGTTGGACTGAATGGGCAACCTTATAAAAAGTGATCATTTTGAAGTGCTAGCCGTACCATGAAGTGACATCATACCAAGATAAGACGTTGGTATTTTCTTTTATATTTTCTACCGCTCAAACTAAACTTACAGACAGGAAGGTACATCAGCACTAATAGAAATACCACCCCTTCCAGCTTCATAGTTGCAATGAGTGCTCCTTTTAATAGTGCCCATGGAAGTGTCTTCCTTAGGTATCTCAATGAGCTGTCACAAATAATGCCTCTGTGGAGGTCTAGCACTTCAGTAGCTCCTAGAGTCAGCATTTCTGTTGCCATTGTCATCTGGCTTGTAACTTGCTGGGTACAAAAGATTTGCAGGAGTACTTGCTCATCTGATGTACTTTACTAGTTGGTTCTTCTAACATGAAACACCAGCTCAGTTATTCCTTAGAAAGTATTTTGAAATGTCTGGAGTTTTTTCATCTAGAACTTTCCACTGTCCTCAAAAGCATTTTAATCATTTTATTCTGACAGATATTTGGAGCGTATGCTACACATCCCTTCAGGTTTAGTGACCACTACTACGGCACTGGTGAAACATTCCTCTACACATTCAGTCCAAATTTCAAGGTAAGTGGGTGTTCACTTTCTCAAGTAAGATGTTTGGGTTCCACGTCTGAAACATTTATGAGATTTTTATGAAGACAGCATATTTGAGTTTAGAAGGTGTGCTGGCTGTTGGTGAATACAGTTAATCACACATTGCTTCAGTGCAATGCTTTAAGCTAAAGTGGCTGTAATTATCTGAAGTGCTGAGGGGACAGTCTGTAAGGGTGAGGAGAGGGCTTTAAATGGATTTGAGGGGGAAAGCAGGAAGAGTAAGGAGTGAACTGTCAAAGACTCACCTTGGAAAGCAGTGATATTAAGAACAGGGTTTAATTTCACACGTGCTTATGATCACAGTGACAACAAACCAGAGAAAAGAGTGCGACTGAAATAATACCCCTTAATGTTCATGGTTTATGCAGTTTTCACACATTATTCCTTCAACAGAACACCTGCTGATTTAGAGATGCAAGCAGAATTTTTAAAAGGATAAGGATCCCTTGTTCATAGTTTTAAATATGTATTGTTCTGTTACTTTCTGCCTATTACCTCTTCCTCCTTCCTCTTCAAGAAAAAAATAATAAAATATGACCACACCAAGAAACACCTTCTAAGAGTTGTTCCCCAGTAGTTTTAGAGTAGAAGAATCCTCACAGTCCAAAATATTTTGGGTTTTTTTCCTCTTCCTCAGGTATTCAAATGGAGTGGAGAGAACACCTACTTCATCAACGGAGACACCAGCTCTCTGGAGCTTGGAGGTGGAGGGTGAGTGAATGTTTGATCTTCAAATCATCTAGCTGTTTTTTTTTTAAATGAGAATAGGGACAATGGTACTTGCAAGAAAAACTAATCAGTAAAATGGCTGAACATACTTTTAGTAAACTGTTTAGGGTAGATACCTCAGCAATCTGATTTCTGTTGTAGACGCAGCAATTTTTATTGCTTAAAGAGAATGACTGATGGTAGGCAAGTAGGGTTTGTTAGTTTGGTTTGGTTTGTTTCGGCTAGGAAAAACACAGATGTTTTGGGTATATACATATCTCATTGCTGAAGAGGTTTGCTACTGGAAGATAATCTCTAATGGCAGTTTTGCCCTCAGCTTCTAAGGTTTCTCACATGGTCCTTACTAAATTGTCGCTATTGTGTTGATACACAGAGCAAGGACACAGACGGTGCTTAATCAGGTCTTAAATTTCAAAGGTCGGTGGGCATGAAATCGAGGGCTAAGGCTGTAGGAGTAACTAAAACTGACTGCAGGCTGCACCACGGGACATCTGGGCAAGGGTTGCATCGAGAGTGTATAAACACCCCTCCTCCTCCTAAACTAGAATAGGTCAGATCTGCACCCGGACAGCTGGGGAAGAGACCCCGATGTCTGTGTCCAGGTGTTCGCCACTGTGGCTGTGACTGTGCAAACAGCCGAGTGGCACTGGGCTACGGATGCACCCTCAGTCCTGTGCTTGTCCCTGCTTGCTGGTGCAAACAGAAGTGAGGGGACTGCTCCGCAGGCTTCTTGGCAAGGACTTTGCCAGGGTTATGCTCGTCACGTTCGGTGTAAGAGGTCCTCAGAATTAGCCAGGTTCCTCCATATCACTCCTCTGGTTGTTTCTACAGCTTCCAGTATTTTCACTATTGTATGTGACCTGAAATTTGTTTTTATTTCCTCTATAGTGGCCGGTTTGGCTTGTGGTTAGATGCAGATTTGTATCACGGGCGAAGCAACTCCTGCAGCACCTTCAATAATGACATCTTATCTAAGAAAGAGGATTTCATAATACAGGACGTAGAAGTATGGACATTTGAATGAAATACTGACTGCCTTAAGAACTGGATCCATTAGGCACTTAAAAGCTAACTAGAAGGTGCAGGCTGCCTCACAACATTACATGCTTTCTCCTCAAGTTTGTACCAGAGCATGACTACGCAAAAAAACCCCAAACAGACAACCCAAGAAAAACAAAGCTGGTTTTGAGAGGCAGTAAGAGAATAGCAAGAGGTCAGTCTGAAGTGTTTTTTTACTTCCTCCTCCAGCACTCCTCCATCGAAGACATGATGCTTATGAAAACATTCATGGTGTATAAGTTGAAAGCCTTTTCTGTAACTGTGAAAAAGATCCTGTGGGAAAACCATGACTATCTAGTCCATTCCATGTGTATTTATGTTCAACGTAAAAATGCTAACCAAAAATAAAAGGTTACTTTACCAAAATCTACAGCATACTGTTTGCCATGGAAAAGAATCACAAATAGGTGTACACAGCACTTAAGGGAACATGTTTGTAAAATCTTTTTATTTATTGTTATTGTATAGCAGATTTTTTTTGTAAATGTATTAGCTATGAGTTTTTTCTTTAATGTTTCAAATCTCAGTTTGATAAATAATTGCTGTTCAGGTAGGATTCTTATGCATTGCCATTTATCTGAATCAATTTATTTGATTTCTGAAGTTAATTTTTATATTTTTATTTTATAAATGAGATTTGGTTTTCATTTTACCCTAATTAGAGGGTTTGTTTTCTGGCAGAAACACTTGAGTGCATAATTCTGTTTAGTTTTGGTTTTTTTTCTGGAATGAAGGAGAAGGTGGATAGTGCTTCTTATTAACTCTGCTGCCACATTCCTGTTAATAGATTATTATTGTGGCAGTGTATTGAGACACTGGGCAAACTGCCACCTGGTATAGACTTTGTCGGCTCCATTGCAGTCCACAGAATTGGGACAGCGTACTCTGAGCATCTGCCCTGGTGTTATCTGACTGTTTACAAAGGACATTTCTAAGAGAGGATTGTTTTTCTCTGTCGCCACCAAATGATTCAAAATAAGCCACCCACTGTGCTTTTCTGAGTGTTTCTCTACAAATTGAAGAATAACTGCTTTGTTAAGGGGCAAATACAATTGAGGTTTAGAGAAGAATGCTATTTCCCTAACAGGCCAGGTCATGTCAGTGTAATACTTGTTTTTGTAGTAATTTCCTTCCCGGAAAAGACTTGAAGCAACAGGCTGGCTTAGGGTTTGACAGGCAACTAAATATTCTCCTCTGTTTTTCATTAAATAATCAGAGACTTTTCCCTTTCCCCCCCTCAACACTGAAAAGACCGCATGTTACAAAATGAGAATGTGGGTAAACAGGGAGAGTGTGACAGAGGAGTGGCAGTGGTCGCTGTTCACCGAAGAATTCTGCTTTCCCAAAAAGCTGTGGTTTTGTTTACACAACCCAGACCCAGCCAACGCTGTCCTGCCCTTATGCTCGAATGTGTCCCGAGAAAGGCAGGTTTTAGGAACGGTAGAGTGTGCTTCCCTGCTTTAAACAGTACAGTCTAATTTTGGAATATTATTAACTGAGTAATACAGCTCAATTTAGTTACTGCTCTTTCCTTTTTGAATAGATTAAAAAAAAAAAAGCAGCCAAGTGGTTTTCTTTCAAAAGCATCACGAAATCTTAATCCTGCACAGAAATTTCACAGTCGAAAAACCAATGCTACATACAGTAAGCCTGTAACACGCTGCACCTGAGCTTTTCACGCTTCCCTTCTATGTGGTCTACTACAGCCGTAAATAAAGTTCTTATTGGTAATGCTGTAAAATATTTTGGGAGTTGCTAACAGCATAATGCGTTGGAGATACCAGGAGTATCTAGTACTGTTTGGTCTTTTAAATGATGGCAAACCACTTAATAGTTTGAAAAAAAAAATTTAAAAAACCCAACCAAAAAAACCCCGAAACCAACCAAGTTCAACATTTTACGTGCATTTCACTATCGCTACCTACAACTTACTCCATTATATTATTCTTGTCAGAGCATATCTAAACGCTGTGGTCTATATTCGAAACAGTGGTGTTCAATCAAAATTATGTGACCCTTGAAACTATGAATATTGAATATATGTAATGCAGTGCTATCACAATATTTTCAATAAAGGAATTTATGCATTCAGAAACTTGTTACAGATGTTTTTTATTCGCAAACTTCAGTACATTTTAAAGATCAAAGCATGCAGTGTCAGTTACAGGTTATGCTGACAAATACCTATGCCTCCCCTCAAAAAGAGAATTCCAGCAATATCGTATTTTGGAAACACAGTTAAGGAGATGGGAGCTTTGGGGTGGGGTATTTTTGTGTGGTATGGCATCTCCTAAAATAGATCTATGTTTTGAGCTCCCTGAAAGAGAGACTGACAAAGGGCTAAGAAATAGCAGTACACAGTAGACCTAGTAGTTCTCCTTGCTTCTCTCAGCTGTCGTGGATGACCCTCGTCTTTTTGACTTCTGGAAACAGGTTGGTCAAAAAGTCCATGTATATCATTTTTGTATGCACCCTTCTTCTGTTGCTAAATTGTTCAGGTTATTTTTCTTTCTGTCCAAGCAAAACAAAGGCATAACGTGCTTGGCTCTTGGCTTATTGTTTCTATGGTATACAGAGGTGGCATTAAGAAAAAAGAAACTGTGATTACACATGAAAGGAACAAGTATGCTGTCTGTGAACCTTGCTGTGAGTGAAATGGCGGTAAGAATTTGTTTAATGTGAAGTAAGAGGAAAATTACAGTCACTAGTAATTTTTCTCTCAAAGGCTTCTTCTTGCAATGTCAAGCATGTGTATTTTAGTGGTACTTGGATAAAGATTTTTGATTCAGGCCAGTGCTGAAATGCTCATTCACAATAAGGCTTGTAGGTGCCCAGCTAAGGACGGATGTTCAATTTGGTGCTGGTTTCAGCACAGGTTTTGCACCTGATGTTTTGTACGAAGCTGGCTTTAGAGCAAAGTAAACAGTTACTTTCAGAGTAATCCTCGTGTGTAAACTTTCAAGATTTCACTTGCCTGTTTGTAGCAGAGAAAAGGAGCAGGTTAGCTCATTGCAAAGGCATTGCCTTGTGCTCTGCAGATCGGCAGTTGCTGGTGAATGAGTTTCTTCAGTTAGAACAACTCACCATGTCCTGTTTGTGCAAGGACAGCTTGCATGCTCTCAAAAAAACACATTTCTGAAAAGTCTTATTCTGAACTTTAACCCCATCCCTGGAGACGTTCAGGGCCCGATTGGATGGGGCTCAGAGTTTAAGATGTCCCTTGCAGGGGCATTGGACCCGATGACCTTTGAAGGACCCTTCCGACCCAAACCATGCTATGATTCTATCATTTGAATGAGCTCAGAATGCACTTTCTTAATTTTAATCCCACCTTGTTTCTCTTTATAGTGAAAACTTGCGCTGAGCCTACTCCCTGTATTTTTTTTATCGGTGCAAGAGTTTTGCTTTAAAGCGCCGCGGGGATTATTCAGTATTTTATCCCCTTAGCAGGGCCTGCCTCTGTCAGGAGTGAATCCGGGACTGCTTCCCTTCCTGCTGGCTGTAAGACTGCATCAAAATAGTCAGCTTTTTGATGTTTTTTTTTTAATGTCGGAGATAATTTGGAGCGCACCCTTCGCACAGAAGCAGCAGCGGAGGGAAAGGGGCGGGGCGGGTGGAGGGGCGCTCCTGCAGCCCGCGGGCGCCCCCTGGCGGCGCAGGAGGGAGGGGCGGAGCGTTGACCC
>NW_010189055.1:6217-6524 GCF_000695765.1 Mesitornis unicolor | reverse complement strand
AGCAATCCTTGAGCGAGTTACGCTGGTAGAACTCCACCAGCTCCTGCGGACAACGCGATCAACCCCGAGGTCACCTCCAGCCCCCAGTCCCCATATGGGGCGACACCAGAGGTCTGGGTTGGGGTGGGGGCAGAGAAGGGGTCTCCAACGCTCACCACCAGCCCCTTGAACGCCTTCTTCTCGGTGACGCGGTAGAGCCCCTCGGCCGTCATCACCTTGATGTGCTTCACCTCCCCGCGGTACCTGGGATGCGGTGGGGCTCAGCTGAGGACCCTCACCACCCCCTTGTGTCCTTCCCTGACCCCAA
>NW_010189055.1:3522-6165 GCF_000695765.1 Mesitornis unicolor | reverse complement strand
CAGTAGGGTGCCGTCGGAGCGGGGCATCAGGAGCTGCTCAGCTTCCCCTCGCTCCATGGGACCGGCGTACCTGGGGGTGATGGGGTTGGGAGGTCCTGAGGCCCCCAAACTGCCATCCCCTGCCCCTCTTGGGGCAATGTGGGGAGGGAAGGGGGAGCTGGGGGGGCTATGGGGCAACCTGGATGAAGGATTTGGGGAAGACACCAGGAGGGTTGGGGGCCTTGGGGAAGGATTTGGGGGAGGCTCTGGAGCTGTGGGGTGATAACAGGAAAGATGTGGGGCTCAGAAGAAGATTTGGGGGGCTCTGGTGCCTAGGGGGTGACCCTGAGGAAGGATTTGGGGGGGGTCCTGGAAGGATGGAGAGCTGAGAGGAGGATTTGGGGTGACCCCAAGGAGGGATGGGGAACCACAGGAGGGATTTTGGGGGGCTCAGGGAGCTATGGGGTGACTCCAGGAAGGATGGGGTGACCTTAAGGGGAGTTTAGGTGTGACCCCAGGAAGGACAGGACCCCAGGAGATGATTTGTGGGGTCCTGGGGGACACAGGGTGACCCTGGGGAAGGATTTGGGGTGCCCTAGTGAGGACCCCCAACACCAACCAGGGGTAGACGGAGAGATCTGGCAACGGCACCTGGGAAAGAGAAGCAGAGTTGGGGGTCAAGGGGGGACAGAAGGGGACTTCTCTGAGACCCCCCTATATCCCATAGACACCCCAAACATCTTGAGGACATCAGGGGCTCCCGGGGATGTTTTGGGATCCCCGTACTCACGCAGATGAAGGGTCTCACGGCGGTGCAAGGGAACCAGCCCAGGTCACCGTTGGCCACGTTCCTGCCCTGGGGATGAAGGACCATGGGGTCAGGGGGGGATCAGAGGGGTCCCCTTGCCCCCCATGAGGCTGGAAGGACCACAGGGGTCCCGTCTGGCCATGGGGGTCCAGCCCCATAGTGGGGGTCCAACCTGGTTGAGGGGACCAGTATGATCTGCCACATAGAGGTCCATCCCAGTATGACCATAATGGTTTGCCCCATAGCAGAGGTCCATCCCAGTATGACCATAATGGTTTGCCCCATAGCAAAGGTCCATTTCAGTATGACCATAATGGTTTGCCCCATAGCAGAGGTCCATTCCAGTATGACCATAATGGTTTGCCCCATAGCAGAGGTCCATCCCAGTATGACCATAGTGCTCTGCCCCATAGCAGAGGTCCATCCCAGTATGACCATAGTGCTCTGCCCCATAGCAGAGGTCCATCCCAGTATGACCATAGTGGTTTGCCCCATAGCAGAGGTCCATCCCAGTATGACCATAGTGGTTTGCCCCATAGCAGAGGTCCATCCCAGTATGACCATAGTGGTTTGCCCCATAGCAGAGGTCCATCCCAGTATGACCATAGTGGTTTGCCCCATAGCAGAGGTCCATCCCAGTATGACCATAGTGGTTTGCCCCATAGCAGAGGTCCATCCCAGTATGACCATAGTGGTTTGCCCCATAGCAGAGGTCCATCCCAGTATGACCATAGTGGTTTGCCCCATAGCAGAGGTCCATCCCAGTATGACCATAGTGGTTTGCCCCATAGCAGAAGTCCATCCCAGTATGACCATAATGGTTTGCCCCATAGCAGAGGTCCATCCCAGTATGGCCATAGTGCTCTGCCCCACAGCAGAGGTCCATCCCAGTATGACCATAGTGGTTTGCCCCATAGCAGAAGTCCATCCCAGTATGACCATAATGGTTTGCCCCATAGCAGAGGTCCATCCCAGTATGGCCATAGTGGTTTGCCCCATAGCAGAGGTCCACCCCAGCATGACCAGGAGGGTCCCCGTCCCCACCTGCCACCAGAGCTGCTCGGCCTCGGCCACGGTGACCTCCACGACGTCCCCAGGGCTGAGGCGTAGGGCAGGACCCAAGGCCCCCGGCGGTGGGGGGATGCCGCTATAGGACTGGCTCGCCTCCATCTTGGGCAGCCCTGGATGGGGGACACACGATGGGGTGGGTGAACCCAAAAGTCCATGGCATGGGCACCCCCTCTGCCCCCCAGAAATGTGGACCCGGGCATCCGGCCCTGTAACTTTGTCCTCACCCAGGTCTCGTTTCTTCTCAGGGCCCGGCCGTTGCGACTTGGTCTGGGGAGTAATGAGACCTCAATTAGTCCCAGGAGGGGTTAGGGGGGGACCTGACCCCCACTGGGGTCTCCCCACTCCTAAGTTCAAGGCATTTCAGCCCATTTTGACCCATTTCGTTGTTACCTTCCTCGCGCCAGAGCCCGAATCTGTGGAGTGGAAGAGTAAACGCTCGTTAGTTGGGGGTATTTAATGTCTGCCTTGATTAACACCCACTGCTAATTAGGGCTGGGTGGTCCTCATGAGTGTATCCCATCATGGCCGGCACCACCTTGGCCATCCCTATCCCACAATGCCTTGCTTTGTACCAGCCACCTTGTATCCCACAATGCCCTGCTCCATGTTGGCCATATTGGATCCTACAATGCCCCTCTCCTCCATCCCACAGTGCCCCACTCCCCATCCCATGATGCTCCACGACCCCACTATCCCATGATGCCTCTCACCAGAGCCGACCCGGCCGCAGGTCCCCAGCCGCCCCAGACATTCCTTGTTCGCGGGAGCCCGGCAGCGGCTGGCGC
>NW_010189055.1:0-3481 GCF_000695765.1 Mesitornis unicolor | reverse complement strand
GGGGGACACAGGGTCATGGTCAGCACGAGGGGACACCCATTGACACCCCTACCCCACCCCACCCAGGACTGGCCCAATCCCAGACCCACCTGGGCCTTGGCCAACCCAGTCCTTAACCGACCTTGGCCTCCACCCAACCCTTGACCTCCACCCAACCCTTGGCCTCCACCCAACCCTTGGCCGACCTTGACCTCCACCCAGTCCTTGACCAACGTTGGCCTCCACCCAACCCTTGGCCTCCACCCAACCCTTGGCCCAACTTGACCTCCATCCAACCCTTGACCCACTGTGGCCTCCATCCAACCCTTGACCCAACTCCACCCAACCCTTGGCTGACCTTGGCCTCCACCCAAATCTTGACCTCCACCCAATCCTGAACTCCACCCAACCCTTGACCAGCCTTGACCTCCACCCAGCCCTTGACCAACGTTGGCCTCCACCCAACCCTTGGCCTCCAACCAACCCTTGACCCAACCCTTGACCTCCACCCAACCCTTGCCCCACCTTGACCTCCACCCAACCCTGACCTCCACCCAACCCTTGACCCACTGTGGCCTCCACCTAATCCTTGACCTCCACCCAGCCCTTGACTTCCACCCAACCCTTGCCCCACCTTGACCTCCACCCAACCCTTGACCTTCACCCAGCCCTTGATCCACTGTGGCATCCACCTAATCCTTGACCTCCACCCAACCCTTGACCAATCCTGACCTCCACCCAACCCTTGACCTCCACCCAACCCTTGACCTCCACCCAACCCTTGACCCACTTTGACCACCATCCAATCCTTGACCCACTTTGACCACCATCCAATCCTTGACCCAACTTGGCCTTGGGGCCACTCAGAGTTTGACCCATCAGCTCCTTGACCCACTGAGGCCTCAACTCGCCCAAGACTTGACCCATGTTGGCCTTGGCCTACCCAAGGCTCAATCTACCCAATCCTTTACCAACTCAGACCTTGACCTCATTTCACCCATGTCTTGACCCATCAAGACCTCACCCCAACTCCAATCACCTTCCTAGGGTTTCTCCTTTCCCCAGCTCCATCTTCCAGGTCCCCCTGTCCCCCATTGTCCCCCCAGAGTAGTGGGGGACATAATTTTAGGGGTCTTACCTCAGCAACATCTGGCAGGCCCTGCAGCATGTGGTGTCCTCGAAGGAGAACATCTGGAATTCATGCCCATCGGCCAGGGCGTGCTCGGGGAAGATGTTGGAGCTGGAAAGAGATGGAGTCACCCGGGTCTGGGGGGGACAAATCCACCCCGCCATGGCCCCTCAGCCCCCAGTGGGGCAGATCTCCCCACCCCACGGTTCAGGAGCACCTACAGGGCCATCTCGAACTGCTCCAACCACTTCTTCTTCAGCTCCCGGGTCTTGAAGAAGAGCTCGTAGCTCTGCGGCCCGGCCATGTCGATGAGCAGGAAGGTGTGGGTCCACTGTGGGTATGGGTGGGCTTCAGTGGCATCCAGACACTGGTGTTCAATGCCACCTGGATGCCTGGAGCCTCTGGGGACAGCGTTCCTGGGGTCACCGGGCTTCAGTGTGACCACCAAGGACCTGGATACTTGGGACCACCAAACCTGGATGGTTGGGTCCACCAGGGACCAGCATGATGGGGTCCACCAGATCTGGACACTTGGGTCCACTGGAAACCAGACACTTGGGTCCACAAGGCTTCAACAGGGCCACCAAGGACCTGGACATTTGGGACCACCAGGGACCAGAATGTTGGGTTCATTGGGAAGAGGACACCTGGGGCCACTGGGAACCAGACACATGGGGCCACCAGGTTTCAACAGGGCCAGCAAGGACCTGGACACTTGGGCCCACCAGACCTGGATGCTTGGGACCACCAGGGACCAGGATGCTGGGGACCACTAGGAACCAGACACATGGGGCCACCAGGTTTCAACAGGGCCACCAAGGACCTGGACGCTTGGACCCACCAGACCTGGATGCTTGAGACCACCAGATCTGGATGGCTGGGACCACCAGGGGCCAGGATGCTTGGTTTCACCAGACCTGGACACCTGGGGCCACTGAGAACCAGACACATGGGTCCACCAAGTTTCAATGGATCCACCAAGGACCTGGACACTTGGACCCACAGATCTGGATGCTTGGGACCACCAGGAACTAGGATGCTTCAAGCCACCAAGGACCAGGATGCTGGGGACCACCAGATCTGGACACCTGGGACCACCAAGGACCAGGATGCTGGGGTCCCCCAGACCTGGGCACCTGGGACCACTGGGAACCAGACACATGGGTCCACCAGGTTTCAATGGGTTCACCAAGGTCCCAGACACTTGGGTCCACCAGATCTGGATGGTTGGGACCACCAGGGACCAGGACAGCTGGGTTCATTGGGAAGGTGACACCCGTGTCCCCAGGTACCTTCTTGCCATCACGGGGACCGAGATCACCATCCCGCAGTTGGTGGCTCTGCAGGTCCACCACGTCCTTGGCCTCGTAGGAGTCTCCCCGGCGCTTGCAGATGATCAGGGCCTTGTCCAGGAGGAAGCCGTACCTGGGGACAGAGACAGGGGTGGCACTGCGTTCCCAAGGCCACCATGCACCTCGGGCTGTCCCCACCACTGCCCTGGAGTGGCCTCTGCTCAATGACAAGTGTCCTCAAGGTGTCCCTGTATTCACATCCTTGTGTCCCTGCAGTGTCCTCATGGGTGTCTTGGGGTATCTCCATGGTGTCCCCAGGTTCCTGTGGTGTTCCCATGTCCCCGTGGGTGTCCCCTGCAGTGTCCCCATGTTCTTGTGGTGTCCCCATGGTTGTCCCCTGTAGTGTACCCATGGTGTCCCCAGGTTTCTGCAGTGTCCCCATAGGTGTCCCCAGGTTCCTGTGGTGCTCCCGTGTCCCCATGGTTGTCTCCTGCGGTGTCCCCATGGTGTCCCCAGGTTCTTATGGTGTCCCCATGACGTCCTCAGGTTCCTGTGGTGTCCCCATGGGTGTCCCCAGCTTCTTGTGGTGTCCCCATGGGTGTCCCCAGGTTCTTGAGGTGTCCCCGTGGGTGTCCCCAGGTTCTTGAGGTGTCCCCGTGGGTGTCCCCAGGTTCCTGTGGTGTCCCCGTGGGTGTCCCCATGGTGCCCCCATGATATCCCTCGCCCTGTCCCACCTGTCCACCTTGGAGCGTCGCTCAGGCCTGGAGACTTTCAGCTCCCCATCGATTTTGGGGCGCCCGAACTGTGCCAGGGACTGTGGCTGTGCCAGACGTCAGCAGGGACATGGAGAGACATTGACGGGTATGGGGGGACGTGGAGGAACACAGGGACATGGGGGGACATGGGTAAATGTGGGGACATGGGGCATAGGGGGGGACATGGGGATACATGGAGGATATGGAAGGACATTGGGGAACATGAGGGGGACATGGAGCATAGGGGGAGATGCGGGGGACATGGAGATTTGGGGGGACATGGAAGGACATGGAGGGGGCACGAGGGGGATATGGGGCGTAGGGAT
>NW_010189054.1:234-25897 GCF_000695765.1 Mesitornis unicolor | reverse complement strand
CTCAACCTCCTCCTTAAGTTTCACCACCATGACCTCCTCCTTAAGTTTCGCCACCATGAAATGCATGTGGATAAAACAAATGCTGTTTAATTTTTTTAAAAATCACCTTCCCTCCTACAGAGTCTTGCACTGTGCTTTTCTACCATGAAAAAGATCATGAAATAGAGTTATTTAACATCTACTTTTGCTCTCAGCAGTGAAAATGATCATCTGAGCACTACGTCTACACACAATAGGGCATTTGACATTTGGCATATCCAGTTCATTTCTGGGTTTTCAGTTTTGCTGGATTCTGTTTTTAGCATCACGTCAGTAAAGTCTACTTGGATTCACTCCTTAGTTCAAATGATATTTTAAGCTAGTCTTACCAAAGAGAATTACAATAAAGGTAAGCAGAAGCACCAATTTTGTTCTGGATTGGAACCACCACTAAGCTTGTTTTGCAGACAAAGCAAAAATCAGCTAAAGGACTTGCGTTTCAAATGTAGTCTTTCACTCCTCAAACTACTAGAGGGGAGAAAGTGCCTCAGAAAGTATAACTAGCCACAGCAAGTTGTGCACTGGGGATGTACACAGACTGTTCAACTCCTATGAGGTACACAGCTCTCAACACTACTGTAACTGGTTCCAAAGGGAGCAGTATCCTAACTCTGTTTGAAAAGGTCTGAGGAGAGCAGAAGTTACCTGGACAAAACACAGATTTGGAGAGGATGGAAGAATGCAGCACACAGAGAAGCATTCAGCTGCAGGAGACAGTGACAAAAGTCAGAAGGAGGGGGAACCAGCTGGAAAAGAGATTTGGACAAGGGTGGAGAGAAGGTGGAAAAACCTGTGTCAGAGGAACAAATAGGGACAGAAATAAGAAGAAAAGACCTCTGAAAACCAAGAATCAAGAGTCAGAATGGAGAGAGATGCACATGAAGACAGAGATGTAGGCGGGTGACGCATGATGAATGACAGCACACACAGAGAGGAGGCCAGTGACAGACTGGTCTCTAACCTTTGGAATACTGTCTCCTCCAGACCTCAGAAAAGGACATCCAGGATCTATGCCCCTCTTTCACCAGAAAAGAAACTTAATCCAAATGCAAAGATGATGCCTCATCCCTTCTGCTGCTGTAATATTCAGAGTAAAACCTGCAATAGTTACCAATCACTGTTAGCTCTAACATAAAATATGGACTGACAATGTCAAAGTCCAAGTCCAGTTGTAAATCACACACAATAAAATTCAAATTCTATTTTTTAAAAATACATTTGAATATTAAATTAAAGGAAGTATTAAGATAATAAACATTCCAAAGTCAAGAATTCTCACATAGGAAACACTAGGATCAAAATTGCATGAATGCCTTTTTAACCCATTCCATTACATCTGTACACAGTTGCATGCTTTTAAATCAAATGACCATACTTATTTCTAAGTGAGTATTTTTCACTAAATGCTCAGGATATATATGACCTGGGAGAGAATAAGAATTTTATAACTGCTAGTGCTGCACATCTTCACTGACACTTGAAGTAGAGCAAAGAATACTCTAAGGAAATGGTAAATCTCATTTTTTAAGGAAAGAGCACATCTACCAGAAGAAATTGATTCTTTCCTTTACTCAGTCACAGAGTTCCTATGTGATGGCATGCTAACCACAAAATCCAGTTTTTCATGAGCAGCAGCCAACAAAATATTACAAAAGGAAGCTGCAAAAGTGACGAGCTACTACGTCTGCAGTTTAAGTCTGCTAAACTGTAATTCAAAGTGTTACAAGCAAATGCGAAAATTTAAAATGCAAGTCACTGGCATCCCATATTTCACACTTTGAGTCAACAAAATATTCCAGCCTTTATACCTTTTGAGCTTAAAGTTGCCCAGCTGTAAAACGCAGATAATAATATGAACTAATTCACAGAAGTATTGTGATGATAAATTATTTTTTATGAAGTTTACAGATGCAACAACGAAGTACTACAAAAGCATCTAGAGGGGATTTTCTTCCTTTTTGGTGGCCAGTTTGAATAACGAACAGTATGACTACACATTACATGCTCTGAAAAAGGAACACTGAACAAGTGAATGTTGTTAAAGCAGTAAGGTCCGGTGGAAAAATATGCATCAGTTCATAAAATTAAAGATTACATATTAATATAAGAGGGGTGAATTAAAGCTGAACTTAGTCCTGTCCTGGTTTCTCTGGAAGAGAATCATAGAATCAGTTTTCTATTCAGGAAAACTGTGTTTCTGCAAAGATTACAGTACTCAGTTTGATGGGAACAAAGCTGGTAATTTGTTTTAGTTTTTGGTCAGCACTGGTATGTGGTGATCAAGGTCTTGAGTTAAACAGGTGCAGAAGCCAGGGGGAGCAAAAGCCAGTGCAGTTGACCCCAAGCTGGCTGGTGAAAATTGTTCTACACAATAAATGTCATACTCGCTATAAATTGGGGAGTTTGCTGGGAATGGCTCTCTTTCTTCAATGGCTGCTATGCCAGGAGGGTTTCATCTGTCATTCTACAAATAAGGCCTACTCCCCCACTCATTGTGACCACCACAGCTTGCAACCACTGTATCTTCCAACTCTATGTACTTTATATTAACACTGTTATTAATACTGGCTTTTGTTATTATTATTTTATTAAATCCGTTTCTATTTCGACCCAAAGGTCTCCTTTCCCTTCCATTTTTCCCTCCCTGGGAGGGGAGAAGTCATCAGGTGACAGAACAGCATCAGGTGGCTAAACAACAACTACCCCTTAGTTTTGATAGACTATTTTTTCAATACTTTTATTTCATAACATTACTGTTCTTTAATATACAGTTTCTTGATCAGTGTAAGAATGACCCAATGACCTAACTAAGGTGTTAAATTTTCAATTTTAGTCTTCTCTAGACAACAAAAATTACAGTACATATTGCTGCTATGCAAACAAGTCAAAATACATGAACTGTCTGAAAATCTTAGGCTGACATTTACAAGCACCTATCTGTGAAACATTGTGTAAATGTGCCTTTGATATGTTTTTAGCATTATGACAGGTTCTTCATTACAAGATCTACTTAGAGAAACAACTGGAATAAAGATGTAAATTAAGTTGCTAATCTCACAGTAAAGCATTTCAATGAAAATGTAAGACCAGCATCTTACAACTGCTGAATTGTGCTATATTTGCCAAAAGAAATATTTTTAAATACCTTCAACACTTTTGAGTAAGTCTGTTAGCAGTGACTTTTAAAGAAATTTAACCATTTGTGCAGACAACTTTTTTAAAAGCAGCTGTAGTTACCAAGCTGGTTACAGCTGTAGTTACAGCTGTCTGAAAAGGACCTACTGAGCTGACATCAAGCAGTCTTTTACTGTTAATGATTTCAAGGCATCTTAATTCTCATGTGTTGTAAAAATAAGGGTTTTTCATTTCTAATTACAATTTCTCAAATAGAAATGTATGTACATGTAGTATACGCACAGCAAACATCAAACTCACCAGGATAACTGTGGTGGTGCACACTGCTCCCCAACCCAAGCCACATTGCAACATCAATACCAGCCAAGATTGTTCTTGCTTTAGTTAGAAGGGCAGTGGGACCAACATTTTTCTTGTTTCAATTGCAAGTGCAGTGGTCTGGGACAATCTGACACTTCCTGACCTTGCCTAGTGGGGCAGAGTTGAGACAATCTGGTACCTTCTGGTAACAACTACAGCAAGTTGGGACGATGAGGCACTCCTTAATCACACGTGGAACTCCTGCTGCCTGGGAAACGCATCCAAGACCCCTCCTGCCCAGATTGCAGGCCCACTCTGAATGTTGCCAAGATCACCTGACAAGAACTGTGGCCACAATGGAAAAGTACTGGCCAAAGTCAATCATCTTGACACCCTACAAATACTGATCCTAAAGTAAGGCCCTTTGGAGCTCTCTGGGATTGCAGGTGACTGCTGCCCCTTACTTAATGACACAATTCTGACCACCCGCTGACAGAAGCTGATGAAGGAAAGAGAGTGAGTACAGTTAAAACATCTTAATCGTAAATTAACTTCTGTATATGTGTATGTGTGTACACATGTATGTGATTTGATTTAGGAAACTTTGTTAAATCTTCAGTGATGATCGTGTGATTATAACAAAATGTTGACTATTGACTGAGTGTTGCTAGAAAATCATATTACTTAATTCTGTGATTTTGTTACACCAAATCCCTTTAGACATAAACCACTGACCAATCTGTGACCAGGAGTGGATCCAGCTACATCTAGACTCCTCTCTGAGGAGTTCAGAAGCAAGAGGATCCATTCTGAAACTTGTGACTCAAGAGGAGGACGTCCCTTATTTCTTTTTCCTTAATCCCAGTGTAAATCATTCCAACCACATTCCAACCTTTGTATGTTCATTCCACATTGCAAGTAATGGAATTAACCTTGCCACTGAATTCTGCAAAGCTGTGCTTTTACAAATTCATTGTAATTTTAATAATCACTTTTTTCTAATATAATTGATTCTTTAAGTGAGTATAAGTCCTCCTCCACAAGAATCACTGACCACTGATCAGCACATGCACAGCATATGTGACACCTTCAGGTCATACCAGATTTCCACAGTACAATTTTGCAGCTCTTGTATATGAATTTTGACACTTCCTGGAAGCTCCTAAGTGCACCTGGATAAAACATTTGAATAGGAAACCAAGACTTAGGAGAAACTTTGCTAAAGATGACAAATCTACTCCTAGAAAATTTCTAAAGGTGTAACATCACTAAACTCAGAACTAAAGCAGCTCAGTCATGTGCAAGAAGAATTTATGCCCACAAACAATATACAAAAGAAACATGGGAAAGACAGTGAAAGAAAAAAAAAAATAAATTTAAAAAAGCCCGAAGAGCTAAACAACAATCCCACAAGTAAAAAAAAAAGAAACCACATACACAAAAAAACCAAAACCAACAACCAACCAAAAAACCCCACAAAAAAGCCCACAGAATCACAAACCAAACATTTCACTTGGATGTATTTCCCTGGCATGGTAGACAGCATGTGACACACCATAACTTTCTGGCTCGTAGATAATTGGCTAGAGTAGCAAGGTGAGTACTGCTCTATCCCTGAGTAATCTGTGACAGAAAAAGTAAATTCTCTTCAAAAATCTCCTGATTAAGACAGTTTATGCTCCAGGAGGCTATTCAATCTTGAGTTCAACTGCAACTCTGTTACTATTCAACTTTTAATGGCAGGACTATCAAAGTAGCTAATAACTCATATATTGCGGAAAAAAACTGTGCCAAGCTTTCTTTTTGCTGGAAGATTACAGAGGACTAGTGTTAGAAATTTTACTATATAGAAATAGTTTCAAATAGTGTCAACTGTGTAGTCTAGATACCACAAAAAACTCTTCCTCCAACCCCATTTTTTAAAATCCAGCCTTAAAAGCTAACCTTACAGGCCTCACATATCTCATTTAGGTGACTGAATTAAAATTCTTTGGACCTAAATAGTCTAAACTGCTCCCCAGAGATTCTATGGTCTCTGTAGAGAACTCAACATATTAATTCAGGAACTTCTTTTACAAGCATGGCACTAGGAAAGCTTAATTAATTAATGCATTTTCAGTCACGATTTAACTTTAAAGGACACATTTAGTATCTTCGTTTCCAATTTTTTTTTTCCTCATGTTTAAGTATTTCTAGCAACTGGAATGTGTTAAAATACACAGGTACACAGTGATTACAATCTGAAGACTTATTTAAGAGAGAATTTATACACCTAAATATGCACACAGGTATGCATTGGGTTTCTAGAATTATACAGGAGCCTATTTCACCAAAGCTCTCCAGTGTCATTGGCCAAAAAAGACCTTAGCACCCTGTCAGGAAAAACCATTTCCCACAATACAAGACACTGCATTTTCTTTGCAAAGCAAAAGCCAGTAGCTATTTGAAAGATGACTGTGGATTACCGTGTCAGAGCTTTATAAGAAGTAAACACTGGCTTCCCTAAGGCACCTAAAAAAGACGCACTGATAATGTTAAAAATACCACCAAGAAATTTCTAACAATCACAGGCAGGATGATTTTTCCCATCCTACATGCCCACAAGCACCTTTTTCTTCAGGACTCTGATGATAACAATAAAACTTCTTTAAAAATGCATAGTGAATTTACTCCTGTTATATTTTATACAAATTATTTCCATAAAAACTAATGTAACTCCTATGTTCAATACTATTAGCAAGTTACTGCAAAAGGCAGCAAAATATTGTAAACAATTACAAACATCAAAAGATCCCTGATTTTAATTTTCCTTTTCCTTTATGTAACATATTTACCATTGTTAAAAAGAACATATTCTGCAGTCTGCTTTTTCTGATTTTGTGTATCGCTCTAACAAAATGACAAAAATTAGACTGAATACATAAGTAGCCAGGTACTGCTACTTTTTCATACCTGAAAGTTGTTACAGATGAAGCTGAAATAACAATAACAGTTTTGCTTAAAAATAAAAGCAAAAAGAATTGCCCATATCTTTCCTGGGAAGTCAAGCAAAAGATACAGATTTCAATATAACTGTTAAAAGTGAAGCACGAAACTCTTGTAATACTAAAAGTCTTCTGAAGTATTAGTGAACCAATTCACACACATTTTCCACAATTATAATAGCAATTAAATGAAATAAAGAATGAATCCAATAAATTGACTTTTGCAAACGAACCCTCATTAGACTGCACCTAATCCTTTCGGTAAAACAAGACTGAAACCATAATTTCCCTTCATCATTAATATTTTTTACTCACATTTACTGAACATTATTCTTCATTTGACAGAAGGTTAATGTCACCCATTCCAGAATAAAAAAAAAAACACAAAACAAAACAAAACACATTTACTAAAGACTCATGTTCTTTGTATTATCTCAATTTAGATCCCTCCCATTGGTTGCACCTCTTGAAGTCTTTTCTATTGAATGTAAAACACAGGCATATTACATCTCAGTGATGGCTAAGAAATGTAAGATAGGAAAGACATATTTACTTTCCACATCTCTCTTCTCTTCAGCATCGCTTTTAGTTTTGTCTGCCTTCTACTACCTTTTCACATCTCCTTTCTCTGTTCCCATAACATAATTCCTCTAAACAGCATCTTCATTACCAGCAGCACCACTAGACCTTGTCAACAGCCCCATATTTGTGAGTCTCCTTCAAAAACCGCCTCACCCCAAAGATTTCTATCAACAAATCAGCAAACATGTCCACTGTTTTTCACCAGCATAGAGTTCTCTGCGTGGAAAAAACAAATCTTAAAATTGCTCTATGCAAATTCAGACAAGAATATGCAGGCCCCAATTTTTACTAGTTATTTCATTATTCAGTGAAGACTTTTCCACAAATTTTTTTTATAGCAATAAGCCTGCAGTAAACAAAGCCAATATATAGTCTAAGTACACATGTGATATTTAGGATTAAAACATTGAGACTTCAGAAACTAAGTATGTCTCATTTCATCTTTTTAGTTATTACACATGCTTTCTATTACTTAAGACTAATTTGTAAGATATCAGTAACTGAAAGGCAGTAAGTATTTTCTAACTGTTTTTAATTATGTTAAAGAAATCTTTCTAGCCTTCACTGGATGTTGAAGAAACTGATTTCTCAGTTCAAATAGTTTAAAATAATTATCTGGAACAAAAATAAATACCAAGCTTTAATAGCTATGATAATAGCTGAACTGTCAAATTTCAAACAGAATCCATATCTTATTGCTCAGTGACAAATAACGACTTTTGGAAGTCTCCCTCACAAGCTCAGAGCAGACTCTTGACTGACAGACATATCTAAAAATGAGCAGGGCAAGTGAAAAAAAGAACACAATGTCAGAATCATATAAAAATGCTTTCTAATATTCACTGAGACATACTATGTTTCCTTACAATCAATGAGCAGTCATGGAGAAAACAAAAGAGCAAGACTGAAAACGTGACTATGTAATGAAGGTCAACAAGCCCATAGTCTATGCAGTGCAAAAAGCAAAATGGACAGAGAAAAGTATGCAGAATTCAAGTCAAAGCCAGTATCACTGCTGCTATTTAAACAGGCTATGCAAATTTTATTAAGCATTTATTAAAATTGAAGTTACCCATGCATATAAACACTTATGCTACAAAAACACACAGAATAAAATAAAAATCCCAACCTCCTCTCACAAAAGCATGTCCTTTACTGTTACCCAGACAACTTTCCCTCCTGTCATTTTCCTTGTATTCATTGTATTTCCCACATTTTTTTTCATTACCTCTTTTCACCTACCTTTTCCTTCTAAAGTTTTCTAATTCTTATTTTCTTTTTTTGTTCTCTTATTTCTTCCTACTGCTGCTGATGGTACAGTGCAGAGAAGGCACATAATGTCCTAGCAACTTCATGTAACAAACAGGGTTCTGGGTACAGCAGCATACACCAGCCTGTGTACTGTCTTTCCGCTGTGTTTACACACAGGCTGTCAAACTGGGTGGGCACTTCAGTAGACAAACTATGTATTCATACATGTCTCAGCTTGGCTGAAAACAACACATCCTACAGCCACAGGAATACACACACACAAATTCTCTACTGAGTATCTATCACCTATTGCTAAGTAAGGTCACTACCCTACAAGTGATCAGCTCCTTTCTCCATGCTGATCTTCTCCAGGCTACAGTCCCAGACAAGGGCACACCAGCTCATACTTACAGGCTTAGACATCCCTAGCAAAACCCACAATGAAGCTGTCACAGGCTCACATTCCATAGGAAAACAATGGAAGGACTGTTGTTTTCAACATCATACAACCAGTTTAAGAGCCACTGCAACTTAAAGCAAAAATGACAGTGATGTATGGAAATCAGACCATGTAAACCAAGCTGTCACTGTCAAGAAAGGCTATAGAGCTACCTAAGGGACACAAATAAGTATGCTTAAATTTATTAATTAAATCATTATACCAAAGAAATGCAGAATATTGCTTTTATTCAGTATTTCTGCTCTTTTATACAGTTGTCAGAAGTTTATGATTACACGGGGTATGAGCTGTGCCATGGGTATCATTTTCCTCATTCAGAAAAGAAAGCACATTCAACTGGTTCAGAGGCAAAGTAGCTTGAACCATCTACCATTCTTCCATCCTTCTGAGAGCTTGTACTGAAAAAATACATTTGACATGTTTAGAGATTGGGCATTTTCTAACCGAAACAATGTAGTTTCTATAACCTGAACAGTAAAAAAAACCGTCAAGTGCTTTCTTCATTTATAACAAGTAAAGGCTAAAAATTACATCTATGCAAGCTAATTCTAATCTATATCACAAAGCATTACATAGTATAGTTTACAGAGTCTTTGGGAGATGAGTAAGATTTGGTAGCAAATTTTAGTTTCATTTTTTTGGCCATCAGTTGACATTTCTTTTTCACATTACTTGAATGAGATTTTGTTCCAAAATAGTAAAAAATAAACAGGTTTATAAGATTCATTTTTAATCCAATTAGAATGAAGCATGGGTCATTTTTATTTTGAAATTAGGTATTTCGTAAAATTTACTTATTACCTATTCATAATTTAGAGATTTTTCCACACCTGTTACTATTCCAATTACCAGCTGGCATAACTCAGCAAGTAACAATTTCCAAATTAATTAAATATGCTGACTAGAATACCAATTTCCAAACTTATTCCCATTTAAAATTTTATTATTCTAATTACAATTATCAAAGTAAAATTAACAGCCATCTATTATTTTGTTTTACATTACAGTTTTTATATTAATACATTAGTACTTTAGGAACTATAGCATGTATTATACAACGTTTAAAAATTTTAAACCTGTCAAACATTTTTATTTACTACCTTAGTTTTCAGAAAAGCTGCTCTATTATAAATCTCAAACTAATTTTTATACTTATATCACACTCCTAAAATCAACACAGTAGAAATGTTCTTTTTGTCTTCACACTCACTTTTTTCATTTCACGCTCTTGAAAACTGCAGTGCATTTTATGCACACAATTATTATATTTTTGCTGTACACATATATTTCCAATGCTAATCCTGTTAGTTATTTTAAGCTCAGGAATACGAGATTTAGATTGCTAAAGGAAAAATAATCAAGAACATTATTTTTCTCTTACAAGACACATGGTCTTATCTGTTTTATAGCTGTATGTAGTTGCTTACATTAACAACAAATGATGTCTTTCATAACAAGAAAAGTTGTTGATGCAAATCATTATTTCAAATAAAATTCAAAGATGAAGAGCAAATCATCAGCTCCATTCTTCTGCAGCCTGAGACAGGCACTGTAGGAATAACCATATTCCCAGAACAATTTCTCGGAAGTGATCAACATTTTGATTTGGAGTGTGGGGAAAACATTTAAAACTGCTCGACATAAAGTTTTCCTTGAAATATGGCATATGTGAAAGGTCTTACATTTTCATGAGGATCTCCACTTGTTTTTAAAATACCTTATCTCCAGCAAGACTGTAATCAAATGATACAGGTAGTTTCCACCTAGTGAACTATTTCAGCCACCATTCACTACTTGATTTTGTATTAAAGAAACAATCAAAGGTATAAAACAAAAATTCTAAGCAAAGCTTGACTGATACATAACAAGGTTCCCAATTAAAAGAAGAAATACAGGGCACTAGGATATCTCCTTTTGATTAATCTTAAACTTAACAATGGGTTAAAGGTCATTGCAGTGAAGTGTTTTAACAGCCGTATTTGTATTCCCTTGTCATAAGAATGATGTTTTAAAATAATACTGAATAAGTTATCAAGACTAATAACAAAGTAGTCTGGTTTCAAGCAATGTGAAACTTTCTCGGATTTTCTACTAAAACTCGTTTTGTTTGCTTTTAACAAATTCACCAGTAGGCCTCACTTGTCCTATGTAGTATCATAACAAAATAAAAGATTGCCCATTTTCTGCCAAGTACCTGCTTGCTCTGTGAGAGCAATGATTTGATTCAAAAATGCCAAGGAACCCAGCAGTGCTGAGATTACTTCCATTAAGACAGCAAAACTGAAGGAAAAAATAGAAAAAGACATCTGACTATAGCCTCAGAGAACATGTACCAAATAGCATTTCCTTAACATGCTCTAATAGATTCAGGCAGAGAAGAGAATTCAATTCGGAAATTCATTATCAGCTGTCACAAAACATGGACATCATTAAAATGAGAAAATATGACCAACATCCGACCTGATCCTTTTTAAGCTTAAGTCTGAAATAATACCAAATTAATAGTCAGCAAACATTTAATTTATGTCAAGATAAAAGTTCATACAGAACATATTTTAAATAGTGTCATACAGTTAGAACACAAAATAAGGTAAATTCATATTCTGTTTTTCCCTGTGATTTCCATCAGCTATACTTTCAGTAACAAACAAAAAAGCTTGAGACCCATTAAACAGTTGTGTTTTAAGAGAATACAGAACAAAAGCCCATATACAAAACCCATTTAAAAAAAAAATCCAATAGAAGTCTAGCTCTAAAAACAGGTAGGCTAATGATACAGTATAGCAGGCAGAAATCATGGTGAAAACACAAACACGATATCTCACTACAAAAAAAATATTGCCACTTCATGCATTTGGGAATACCACATGCCAAATTCATTTAAACTGACTTTGCACTGGAGTTCATCCTTGTCCTCATGTGAGGAATAGGATTTCATTTAATTTTTAGGAGGCTTTCTAGATAATACATTCTTATTCATATCACAGCACCTTTGTACTCTAGACATGAAGCTGGCAATGGACTCCTATCACTAATTACCATTATGTCCCTTTCTGAGAATCTGTGAGATACAGATACAAAACTCTGGGTCAGCTTCTCATTCTTGTCAAGTATATGTCAGAAATTCATATACCAACTCTACATACCAGACCTGAAACCAGCAATACAGACAATATAACAGGTATCCAACAGCACACCGTGCAGAGGATCCCCAAGACCAAAGTGCTGTAAGAGAACAGACACTTAAGGCCAAGGCAACCATTCTGTCTGCAGGAAGTAGGAAAAGTGCTTCCCTCACCCTGGTTGGTACATACATCTTTTCCCAAACTTTCCTTTCCCCCTCAGCACTGTACAGAGAAGTCTACTCTATTCTACTCAGCTTTCTTTAAGAATATATTTTATGCAGAACCATTAAGACAGTGAAATCTTCTACAAATACATCACACATGTAGTATGTCTCAGCCTGCATATACCTGCAGTAGAGTATTAAAGGAATTCTGATGTGCAAATTAATACACAACATTAAATGCAAAGAAATTAAAGCAAGCATAAGAGCAAGCAAGACTGTCAATCATGTGATAAGGAAATGTTAATTTTCTTTAATATTAATTCCTCTCCCAGCTTCTTCCAAGGGAAGAAGGGGAGTATCATTTGGGATGATAACCAAATGGAGGTATTCAAGCACCTCACCGTATCTAGGAAAACACGTATCTCAAATGTACATTCTATACATGAGCAAGTGAAGGCAAAGCGTACTGGAATTTTTATCTTCTCATTTCAGCGTCCAAAAGCATAGCTGATCAAGTGTTACATTCAAATGGCAACCAGTTGGAAACAGGCAGGTGTCCAAGTGCTGTCACCTAAAAAAGCCATATTTCTAATGTACAGCCTTTTATCTTGCATAATCAAGACAATAAAAATGGATTCAACAGTTCTGAAGTCAAACACCTAATGCAGGATAAGTTAATTTAAAATGCTCTCATTACTCATTTAAATAAAGTAAGCAAACCCGTTCTCAAGAAAGTCAACAAAAATAGGGTATGGGGAGAGGAAAAAAAAGGGGAAAAAAACCACACACACAAAAAAAACCCCATAAAACAAAACACCACCACCACAGAAACAGAATACGAGCTATTTTCTTTACTACCTGCCAGTTCCATACACAAATGGGAATGACTGGTTTTATCACAATAATGTATGCAATCTCATCATCACACAGAATAGAAGCAGCTATATTTTACTACATATTTACTATACACCTGTGGTATTATCTGAAGTCTCAGAGACAACTACATTGCATACATTTCTGACTGCAGTTGCCAGAGAAACAAGCAAACAAAACAAAACAAAAAACCACAAAAGATATACTCGAGCTGTACTCTTCCTTCCTCTTGCACTAAATTTGCACAAATGCAAGTTTCATTATATAAACAGTTAAACAGAGTTTAAGATATGAAGCTAAAAACAACAACAGACTTTTCATAATTAGAATGTGACTAGGTTAAATAGAACTACCTAAAATAAAACATCATGAAAGCACTAGCTAAAAATATATTTCTGACAACATGCTTGTCACATCATTACTTTTGTTTGAAAGTAGGTTCTAACAGACAGAGTAAGATGCTACAGGTACATTTGTTCCTGACTAGCTTATGAAATTTCCTTTATTAATTATATTTTCCGATACTCTAAAATGCCTGTTGCAGAGAGAGAGGAACTCAGTCACTACCTGTTCAAAGGTTACTCAGTACATTACTACCCAAAAATATCTCTACTAAATTAATTACTTACCAATCAGTATATTAAATAAGCACTATCAATATTCTATATTTTAATGAAATGTGCTAATAAAATTAGACTCAACTTGTCCTACAGTCTTTAAAGTAAAGCTCTTCTGTCATTTGTTCAATATCACATATATCATTATGAAACAGTGGTGACACACACAGATGGTTATTAAGAGCTTTTTAATAAAAAGGATGTTTTAAACCTCAAAATTATTAGAAATAAATGCCTCAATGTCCTAGAATACAGCACAATACCAAATGTCTAAGGATATGGTAGTATGATAATTTATCTAGTTAATATATTTTAAGAAGTTACCATCGATCTACTAAGACAGACTAAACGTTCACACACACATGACTGAATAGAGCACTGAGAATGAAACTGGTTTAGCTCTGCAAGTCATCACGTTTATTATGCTAGCTTCCTCTGTTTCTCCATTTCACCCTGTTATAATGGACAATAAAATCACCAGCTGGGGTCAGATGTCTATAAAACTGTCTTTGTATTCACTGCAATTAATAGTTTTTTAAAAAATGAAACAACCTTTTTAGCATATAAAAAATGAAAAGTCTAAGATGCTACACAGGTGATTTTTAAGCTATTACCTAATGTACGCATCGCTGGTCACATTTGCACACACATAGTATGTTCATTTGAACATCTAATAATGCTATATTTAATTAACCATTTCTGTTTGATGTGAGATATAACCATATAACAAGCGTTATTATTTATATATGAAAACTCTGCATTTTTTCTAAATAAAATTTTTAAAGCCACAATAATTATTACTTGCATTTATGTTTCCCAGCCTAAGACTTCAATAGCTGCTGAAGTAAATTTGAATTTGTTCATGTTTTCCAACAGAGTGATAGTGTGAAAAACTGAATTATTTAATCAAATCCTGTATTTAGGAGCAGATCTGGAACAAGGACACAATATATTAGGACAAATACCTGTGCAAAAAATTAAATGCAAAAGCTACCTTATAACAAATACATGCATTCTTCATTATTTGTTCTGCCATTTTTATCTGCATGCAGTACTTATAGGAGTTCTATTGTTATTTGCATTTTAAATATTACAGCTTAAACAGTGGCAAACTAATCTTCAAAACAATTTTGGTAATAGAGGAATACCAGCGCTATCCAATGCATTTGAAACAAAAGTAAAGAGATGAATGCAACTGCCTAAGGTCATTCAGCAAGCCAAGGGCAGAGTTGGAGCTAGAACTCAAAATCTTTTAATCCTAGCCTCATATTTTAACTCTGGTAAATGCTGCCTGTCCCAGGCTGCTAGCAGGAATTGTATATATGCTCTGACAGTAGACTAGACTCTTTGAATATGTGATGCCCAAAGGAGAAGATGAAAAACAAAAAAACATGTCTGAAATTTTTTTGCATATGCCTCAAGAGCATCAGAAATACAAAAGTGTATTTTCACAAAAAAAAAAAAAATTGCCATACATGAATATCCATTTTAGGACTCCTGATATGTTCTGAAAGAAGAACTAAATTAAAATCTAAACTAAAAATCAAAGCACTATCATAACAGATTAATATTAACACTATGTACACTGGACCAGGCTGCCCAGAGAGGTTGTGGAGTCTCCTTCTCTGGAGACATTCAAAACCCGCCTGGACACGTTCCTGTGTGACCCGGTCTAGGTGATCCTTGCTCTGGCAGAGGGGTTGGACTGGATGATCTTTTGAGGTCCCTTCCAACTCCTGAGATTCTTTGATTCTATGATACACTAAAAAGTTATGGTACACACACTTTCTAAGGACTGTAAAGGCTTATTTTATTACACCAGTCATAAAGCAAAACTCTCCTTGTCACAACATACAGAATGCATGAATTGTAACGGAGACCTGAATTGATGTTTTCTTAATTATCACAGCACAGCTTCTCACTACACTTAACTTACAACACATGTACTCATAAGTCTGTAAACTATGACGATTTCTTCATAAGGGATTTAATATCACATAAAACCAATACAGATGTAAATAGAAATGACAGAAAGCTTCCCCAAATCTGCATGAGTCTGTACCAAAGAAATTTAAAAAAAAAAAGAAAGAAAGAAAGAAAAGGACAAACACTGAAAAGGTGCATCAGCTAACCCAGTAGAAAAGCAAGAGTGTGTTTTTCCATCTCCATAAAGTTTGGACATTATCTGTCTATTTATGAACTTAGAGGATACATTCCATAGGGTACAGCTACTAGGAAGTTTATACAGCCTTCTGAAAGTGCATAAGGAATATTAATATCACAGCTCATTACTTTTTCATCATGAGTTCACATATTTTCTCAGTATTTACAAGTAGGTGCTCCTTTAGTTAAAACTAGAAATAAAAAGATCAACAATCTTTTCAAGGAAATTTATAAAGTTATATTGCCCTCTGCTGATGAACAGCTGAAATTGTACATAAAACCAGAGCTTGCATTCCAACACTTGGAATAACGTATGTTACTAAAATTCAAATATTTGTTTTGCTACGATATAATGCCAACCGACCACAAATGTCATTTCTGTATCTCAATGAACTGTCAGCAAACAGAGCAATATAAAAGAGATCTGAAAAAGATAAAACATGTAATATTGGAGTTTTTCTGCTCTAAGAGTTGGAAAATAAACTTTGCTAATAGACTCTTTTAGTCTAAGATAAATTTACCTGCACAATCTCACTTTGAATTACTCACCCTATAAAAATGTTTGCCTAATCAAGCTGAATATTATTAATACCTTTTTTGTTGACACTAGTATGAAATGGTATCTTATTTAGCAATAAGCAAAACAACCTACTCCACAATGATGTTCAAAGGCAATTTTTAAAAAGAACTATGTAAGAAAGGTTAGGAAAGAACATTATATCCAGTCTATACAAATTGTTTGATGATGAAAATAAATTTACTCATATTACAAATCAAAGTGTGTTCTCCTATAGTCTCCAGATCTCATCTTGGTTAAACACTGGATTTACATTTATAAATATTTTAATCATTAGTTAGAAGAAACTCTTGCTGCCTTTCAAAACTTTTTTTCAAACATTACAGCTTTTTGCTGGTAATGCTAATAGGTTATTAACACCTGCTGGAGCCAGAAAGAACTGTGTGAGTCATCTAATTCAGCACCTTGTATTGGAAGAGTTTACAAGAAGTGTTGCTCATTTTAGCTCTGCCTTTCTCTAGACTAGTATCGTCAATACAACTAGTCCAAATAAACAGCAGGAGTGCAAATGCAGTTGAATGTACTTTGAAAGGCTCGAGCAGATCAAATTATAGCCTGAATTCCCTTCTAGCCTTTAACATCTTGATCCTGCACGTGCTAAAGCACAAATGCTCTACCTTAACTGCACTTTTATAATGCGTTAATTAGATCACACTAGGTAATTTCATCTCATATCATATATTTAAACTCTATATAGGGCCTCTGATTTCCTAATACTCTTCTTAAAATACCATTAGGAGCACACATAGTAGAATAATATCACCTTGGAAACAAGGCAGTATGTTGTCCCAGCACATAAATAATGAACTTGCACTTTTTCAATAGGGTATTTTCATAATGCTTTTTTGGTTTTTTTTTAAACCACAAAACACTTCAGGCCTGAGATAAAATAGGCAAATAAAAGGAAATAGTACCTACGATGTATTCAAAATAAAAGAGAGTTATGCTCATCTTAGTATCAAGTTTTCTTCATTTTTTCTCTTTTAAAAGCCACTTTCACTTAAACTCAAAAAGTTTAAGACAACAGAAAAGACAGCACTCTAAAGTGTGGTTTTCTGTAATTTTTGCCTTGCCCACACATGGATGATATACAGTGTCTTAATATAACAACATGTATTTTATTTACAATACTTATACATACAACAAGGTAATAAAACAACAACTATTTGAAAAGGAAAGAAAGAACAGGAAACATAACAAAATACTAGTCTTTTTTGGACTTTTATAAGTAGCAGATTGGTAATCAACTAACATATACTGGTGATATGATTAAACAGAAATATTTAGCCATAAACAAAGCCATAAACAGGAACAGGAGTAAACCAGCAACTAGTGTAAGACAAGAAAGGTACTGCCACACAAAGTGGAAGACTTTTTTTGTTTGTTTGTTTCTACGCTGCTGACCGCTATTGTATTGGGTTTTCTGTGAAGGGTTTTGGATTTTTTTTGGTAGTGGGGGAGGGCTATGGAGATAGCCCTGTAAGAAGCTACATGAAAAGCCCCCCAGGCTCCAATGTCAGACCCACCTCTGACCAGGGCCAAGCTAATTGGCAGCTCTGCGAATTCATGTATTTAAGAGGGGTACAGCACACGCTCTCTCTCCTGCACTAGCTCTGATCAGCACAGCCCAGGGTGCGGGTGGCACAGCCGCAGCCCTGCTTAGCCAGGCTGGGCCGGCCCGGCCTCAACTTAAGCTCAAGCCCTGCTGCAGCTCCAGCCTGAAAGAGCGAGCCGCCGGGAACTCTTCAGAACCATCAGAAGAGACCTGCAGTGGAGAAAGGAGTGGGGCCTGAGAACAACTTTAAAAAACACCAAGGTCACCTGAAAGAAGAAAGGAGATGGTGGAGGAGGAGGTGCACAGATCCAAGGTTCCCCCTGCAGCCCCTGACAAGAGCGCAGGTCAACCTACCTGCAGCCCGTAGAGCTCACCAGTGGGGCAGGGCCACGTTAGCAGGTGACTGCCCCTGAAGAAGCCATGACTCCAGGCAGTGTGTGCTGGAGCAGTTCCTGTGTGAGGGAACTGTGACTGTGGGCAGATCCAGATTGGAGCTTTGTGGAGAACTTTTCTCCTACGGGAAGTACGCCACGTGGAAGGAGAGAAAGAGTGGAAGGAGTCCTCCTCTACTCCTGAAGAGGAAGGAGCAGCAGAGACCCACTGGGATGAACTGACTGCAACCACCATTCCCATCCCCCTGCACCACTGGGCAAGGAGAGGCAGGTGGAGGTAAAGAAACCAGGAACAAAACTGAGCCCGGGAGGAAGGGAGGTGCAGAGGAAGGTGTTTGACTTTAAGATCAGGTTGTATCTCTCATTGTACTACTCTGATGTTACTGATAACAAAATTAAATTGTTGGTTTTTTCTGCCCAAGATGAGTCTCTCTTTTGCCCACGACTGTAAGTGGTTAGCTAAAACCCTCCCAGTCCTTATTTTGTCAAGCCCCGTTTTGTGGGCATTGTGGTGCTCAACTGCCCACTGGGCTTAAACCACAACAACTATTACTTTTTTCAGACAAAAAAAACTTCATGTTGACATCTGTCTAAAGAACAGTAATTTGAAGTCTGGTCCTAAAATAAGGATTTTTTTTTCATACAGCATTCTTACTTGTACTTCATAGAATCTCATGGGAAAGAACTTCATAAGATCATCTTGTTCAATCTTTCATGGGAGAGGGAGCTTAGATTTTTCATTCCAGTGCTTATTTTCCACCCCAAAACATCCTAAAGTCCAAACACTGGTTTATTTTCTCAAAAACTTTTCTTTGTACTGAGACCTTGAGGTTTAGGTCACCACCACACAGTGCTTAAAAAAAAAAAAAGTTCCTCAAGATATATTAAATACAAATAAAGGCATATTAAAATGTTAAACCGTGGCTGAAGCTTCACAGCACACTTCAGTCTTTTTTTAGGGTATGATTTCAGTTTCTACAATATACATGATTGATTATAAATCCAATCTACATCCACCAAGAACTTTTGTCCATTAAGGCCAACAAAACTGGTAAAGAAGATAACCACGTACTTCCCTCCATCATGCTTACTCATTGACTGTTCTCCTAAATAATAACTAAGCCTCTGGAATTCCAGTTTGCAAATGGCTTCTAAAATGATGATTCTGAAAAATGTCTCTCAATTACTATTGCCACACTTTATAATAAAAACTACCTATTTTTAGCAACACCAAGATTCATATTTGCCTCCTTAGAATAATAACTGTTTCCCACAACCTGCATTCCTCCTTGTCCATCTCTGTAATCTTGATTTACCTCCTAAACTCATTGCTTAGATTTTAATTTTTTTCAGGACATGTATTAATGGACTTCACACAGAATCACAGAACGTTAGGGATTGGAAGGGACCTCAAAAGATCACCTAGTCCAATCCCCCTGCCAGAGCAGGAACACCTAGATGAGGTTAAAAACATAGGTTATTCTCTTAAATTGAAATTAAATTGAAATTATGATCAGAGAATTGATGTGATTATAAAAGAAGTCTTAGCTCAAAGAAGGTGCAAAGGAAATAGTAATGGAAATAAATTTTATTTTAAAGCCCTTCTGAGGAAATACACAAGGGGGCAAAAAATAGCATGATAAAACGAATAATCCTTTAAGATCAAATGAAACAATTGGTCATTGAACTTTTCCCATCTTTGAACCTGCTGTTGGCCAGGTTGTGATAATTTCACCTGTGGCTTACTAGAGTTACGCTCTCAGTTGTCTTTGTTACTGCAAAGCACCCACTTCAAAAACTGCTTTCTGGATGGTAACCTTCATGAAACACATACTAAGAAATTTTAAACTAGGTATTTCCTGAACTTTGAACTAGAACATTTCTGTAATGGTTTTCCCAGTAAATGAAGTAAGAATTAAGAATGGCGAGGAAGTCATGCATCTTTTCTGGTACCTAGACCCATTCTTTCTGCTAAAAACCTAAGCCTGCCAGAAAAATACTTGAAGAGATTGAATGTTCAGAGAATAAACTCTGCACAAAAGCTTAAGAGCTCAAAGATGGAAGACAGGAGGTTTACCAATACTCCCTTACCTAGGAGATAAAAATGTCTTTTCAAAACTGGAAAAGAATCATGCTAAGAACTTGCCTCATAGAAAGTCTCTGGTTGCTGTTCAGTATGATCACTCATTAAAAAGTTGTGCACACACGGTTTTACACTGCAATGAAGTAGTGCTGCTGAGTAGTTATTTCAGTTATTAAACTATACTGAAAGTCAATTTCACCATTACAGTAATGGATATATCTAAAGAAAAACAGTTTCTTTTCTGGGCTATAAGGAAAGCAAAAAAAGTCAAAGATGCTAAATGGGAATAATGAACAGCAAACAACAATTTTTATTCTCACCAACTGTAACTACAAACGATGTATTCATGTCCAGCAAACAATTTGTATTCAGGTGTTGCTTATGGTAAAGCATCATAACATACCAGTAGTTTCTAAAAGCCAGCACGAAAAATCTTGAGCAGTTCTGCTCTAACAGATGGAAGACTTACTTAAAAAAAAATAAATAAAAGAAGAAAAAAAAAGGAGGGAAGTCTCTAAAAACCTGATTTCTCCTCATTTTACTGTACTTAAAATTTCAATAAATTCTGTAAGCATCACACATTAAGGAAACCCTGATGAAATAACACTTGTGTGTCACCTGACCTTATATTCTTTTTTCTGGAAAGCTATTTATTGGAGTCTTTCACACTCTACACAGAATAGAGTTTATCACTAGTAATTTTTATAGACATGGCCAAACAATGATGGAAATGGCATTAAAAGATCCGCATTTACCTCTCTGGTCAATAGAGTTACCAAAGGACTAAGATAACAAATGCAACATGAATCTGCTTGCCTAACTCAAAGCCTTCCAGTTCTGGATTTACTGAAGTCCATTTGCCAGACCTCCACACACTTGCTTTATTCAGCTATGGTATCTATGACCTAATATGATATTAGGATGCAAAAAGCCAAAAAAAATTATTAAAGATTAAATTAAAACAGTGCAAAACATTAAAAAGTATTTTAAAAAATTCTTAACTGGCTAACTGTAAGCATTCTAATTTAGAACTAGTCTTGACAAAACAACTACATCAATTTTAACTTGCATTCAAGAGTTCTACAGTATCTATAAATTTCTTGTATCTTATTTATGAAGAGCCACAATATCATTGCAGTCAAATTTGATTATCAGATTATTGCTTCAGTTTTTCTACCATATATTCATGTATTTTCAAGTATTTGCAGGTGGAGACAAAATGGAACATAGAAAGCAATGCAAAATGGTTTAAACAATATTTTAAGTAACTAACTCATCTATAAATTACATAAAGGGAGAAAATAAAGCAAAGCATATCAATGAATTTGCATTATTAATTATATATTTTACATGAACATTTGTAGATCATTCATGCAAAAGATCCAAATGCATTATTGTTCAATAAAAAGTAGTCTTATTAATACTTCCAAATTGTCTGTAGTGTATCTAGGTAATACCTTAAACACAGCTTTCTGTAATTCACTTCTTGCTGCATAATCTTGGTTAGTATGACACTGAAGAAAAACAATAACTATAATTATTAATTTATACTAATGACAGGGAGTCTCACTGTGCATTAAGTTATGGAAGTAAGAGATGAATAAACCTTGCAAATAAGCAAGTATGCTGCTTCACAATGCTTTCACACAACATTATTTCTAACTACTTCAAAAATGCTTAATCATACATAAGCCTGAAATGCAAGCATAACCACAGGCCAGGCAAACACACAAATGCATGCCCACATACAAAGCCACTGAAGAAACGATTTGAAAAGGGAGATTCTTTTACTGCCAACTCTTTCCAAGCTATGCATACAGGCACAAATTGTCATAATTGCAGAAAGAACTCACAGGACAATTCACAGAGTTGCTGGCTGTTATGATTTTATCACAAAGAACAGTAAAACTTATCTGTCATCCAGTCACAAACAAATTCAAAGGAGATACAACAACCAGAAATGAGAGACCCCAAAAAGCACATTCACCCCAGGACACAAATTTATACAGATTTTTATCTAGTTCATCAACATACTGTATAAATTTGACCAACTATAACACAAAGATGTGATTAGCTCAACATTTTTAAGCTGCTGCTCTGAAACAGAAACACAGAATCATTTAGATTCAAAAAGACCTTTAAGATCATTGAGTCCAACCATAAACCTAACACTGCAAAGTCCACCGCTAAACCATGACTCTAAGCACCACATCTACAACTCTTAAATACCTCCTGGGATCATTTTCATGAACAGCCTGTTCTAGGGCTTGACAACCCCTTCAGTGAAAAATTGTTTCCTAATATGCAATTTAAACCTTCACTGGCACATCTTGAAGCCATTTCCTCTTGCTCTATCACTTGTCACTCAGGAGAAGACCAACCTCCACCTCACTACAACCTCCATTCAGGTGGCGGTGGAGAGCAGTAAAGTCTCCCCTTACTATAGAATTAACATAGTGCAGCTATATTATCAGTATCTGAAGTAATTATTTCTAAGAAAAAGAGACTTTTACTTAGCAAGTCAACAACAGTTCAACTGCTAACAATACCAACAAAGAAGGAGAAAGAAAAAAATCAAGTAACAGCAATAAGCCTTAACATAGCACTCATGGTCTTAGTTAATATAGGAAGTCTTGCATTCTGGATTATTTTCAGTACATATGGTACTATCAGCTGGCAATTTGCTTGCCAGAAAATCAGTGGCTTGGCCAAAAGGTAATTGCGTTCTTTTGGGGTTTTTTTCAATAGATGGACATACATGTCTTGAAATGTATCTAACTTCATTTTAAACAGCAAATGCATTATGTTACTTGACTGCTGACAGTGCAAGATCAGTTTAGAAAAGGAAAGTGCAGAATTTCATTAGCAATCATTTATATGGCATTGATTTCAAAATGGAAAAATCAAAAGGAAGCTTTTTGTCATATTTTGCTGAATTACTTTCAAAAAGGAAAAAACACTGTGCAAGCTCATAAAAAGTTTCATGATGTGTATGGTGAAGATGTCTTAAAACTACAGCAGTGTCAGAATTGGTTTGCTAAATTTTGGTATGGAGATTTTGATGTTAAAGATGCACCATCCTCAGGAAGGCCAGCTGAAGTTGATGATGACAAAATATAGGTATTGATCAAATACAATCAGCCTTTAAGTGACACAAGAGATAATCTTAGCATATTGAAATCAAGCACTGAAAATCATTTGAAACAACTTGGATACATTAGGAAGCTTGATATTTGTGTACCACATGAGATTAAAGAAATCCATCTCACTGAGCACATTGACATTTTTGATTCTCTCTTGAAACACAAAGAAAATTATCCATTTTTGAAATGTATGATAACAGGTGATGAAAAATGGACAACAACAATGAATGAAAAAGATCACGGAGGAAGGGTGATGAACCAGCTCAAAGTGCTTCAAAAGTAGATATTCACCAAAGGAAGTTACACTGTCAGTCTGGAGGGATTTCAAAGGTATTGTGCATCTTGCATTGCTTCCAAGGAACCAAACCATTAATCTGGGTGTCTACTGTTGTCAACTGGATAAATTAAATGATGACATCAAACAGAAGCATCCAGAATTGGTAAACTGCAAAGGTGTTGTGTTTCTCCATAAAAATGCCAGACTACACAAAAGTTTGGTCACTCATCAAAAATTGTTGCAGCTTGGATGGGCTGTGTTACCACATCCAACCTATTCACCAGACCTGGCACCATCAGACCGCCGTTTGTTTTGATTTTTACAAAAAATCCTTTGACTGCTAAAACCTTCGCTGCTGCTGAGGATATCAGATCATTATTGGAACTGTTATTTGGCAAAAAAGATAACTTTTCTGAGTGCAGAATCATGAAGTTGACTGAAAGATGGCAAAAGGTAATTGAACAAAATGGACAACATGTTGTTTACTAAGTCTTTTGTTTTCCATGAAAAATTCACCTTTCATTTACTCAGAAAAAAACACAGTTACTTTTTGGCCAACCCAATATTTAGAGGTTATTAAAGTTCTGGACTCTGTTTTGGTGCTTTACAGACACTTGCTAACAGGGAGAAGACACAGAGCAAGTTACAGGATGCAGAAGGATTCTGTATCCTGCAGGATTCAGAAGGTAGTTCTGGCAGCATCTGAGGTAGCTAGAGTAAAAGAAGCATCTAGATAATTTTAGAACTATATAAGCATAGATTTGCTCAGACAAAAAAAATGCAAATTGGACTGCTGACCTTGTAAGAAATATTACTATGTATAACATACCTTCATTAAAAAAAAAAGAAAAAAAACCACAGAATTTTGCCCAAATTTTGTTTTAATAAATGTATATGTGTTAATTTAACTAACATGGACTTTCTTCAAAGTCATTTTATGAATAGCTCTGGAAGGTAAAACAAGATTACTGAATCTTAATTAAAAATAAAACTCCAAATGAACTGCAGCAGCATAATCAATACAAATTACATTATTTAAATTAAGAAAAATTTAATTAAAGGCATTCACATTAAATTTATTCTCTTTGGATTCAAAGCTTTTCCAATTCAAAGTGTTTTGTAACAATTTTATAAGCAGCACAGAAGCCAATAAAATTTCACATTATTCTAAATTAGCCATTATGTGCTAGACACATCATTTTTATTAAACAAAACACTGATTCTGTCACATGTTGGAGTTTAGCAACAAAGCCAGAGGAAGAAAAATCCACTTCACTCTCCAGGCTGATTCTGTACAAATGCACTATACTATCATTGCTAATTTCATTATAGTGACCCATGCTACACAAAGCAACTGAAAGGTTCTACTGAAGTTATTAACTCTCTCCTCTTGCAAGCCAGGCACTTAGTGAGTACACAGCAGAAGAGTTCTCACAGACAACATGGAATTTTTTTTCTTTCAAAAGTCAGAAATAAAAATGTTTGGTTAGCTGCTGAAGCTTGTCATAATGTATCCCAAAGTAACTTTAAAAAAAAAAATCATCATTCTTGCATTACAAAGTTAGCATTTAATTTACCCAGGTCAAAAATCCAGCAAGAGAAATTTTCTGGTATTTATTTCCGTATTCTATCCCACAGAAAGACAGGAAATTTAAGTGCATGACATTTTCTTTTTCTTCATCTAAAAAAATCCCTCAATAACTGCAACACTTATAACATTGAGAGGCAGCTTATTTTATAAAGTCTGACAGAGTTGGTCTGCAAGATGTTGGTCTGCAAGATCAAGCAACTAATAAACAAGTTTGTCACCACCACAAAAGGAAAGGGGAAAGCCCTTCTGAAGTACTGCAGGGATGTTTTGGCCACAGCTACAAGATGACCATGGAAGATTTTACTCTTCCAACCAGACAAACCTATAATAGAGAAGAAAAAGTGAAGATTTA
>NW_010189054.1:0-224 GCF_000695765.1 Mesitornis unicolor | reverse complement strand
ATGACACAATCTGAATGTCATTCTAAGATGGTAAGCAACGATAAAATAGACATCTTATAACTCCTCATTACAACAAATAGGAAGTGTTCTCCAGATTCTAGTATGTAACAATAGTTTAAAAAAAAAGTCTGAAATGTGTGCCTCAGGGTGTTTCTGATAGGTTTCTAACCTTAAGAAACAAATATTGAGATTATTTTTTTCGAAGAGTGTGTGTATGTATATAT
>NW_010189053.1:0-534 GCF_000695765.1 Mesitornis unicolor | reverse complement strand
GGTTGTCCTTAATATGTATATAATATATATAATGTAGAGGTTAGCATTGACACATGATTACTGCATACAAAGAGTCCATTAGTTGCTGTCACTTGGTATCTGGGACTATAATACATAAACTTAATACTGAAACAATGGCAATTTGGCTATTAACAGCAAGAGTAGCTATACATACCTCAACATGCACCAACTCTGAATTTTGCACCTGAGAAGTTTTGTAACATTCACACAGAATACCTTAATTTCTTGCCACCATCTGCTATTTCAGCTTTTAGAAGATATCCTTCTTCCTCCACTACCTACAAGAAAAAACCACAAAACAACATGTCATAACCACAGCATGTATTCAGGTGAATGAATTCACTTAGTATGTGCATAAGAGTCTGCACCTAGCTAGTCTAGTGGGGGGGCATTTTGTAACTAATTCTCAGTTTAGTCACCTATTTCTTTACGATACAGTCTCCTCTTTTGAGGAGATTAAAATCAATTAATACATACACAAGATTAACTTTAAAAAAGACCCCAAATAATAAT
>NW_010189052.1:30092-46646 GCF_000695765.1 Mesitornis unicolor | reverse complement strand
CACTGGGTGCTGAAGGGCAATGCTGGCTGGGACCTGTGACCACACAGCTCTCTAGAGCAGAAAAAAACTTACCAATTTCTGGCATTGCTACAGAGAAAGCTGGTGTCTCCGTGTGTGGATGTCTATGAGTGAATTTCAGAGGCTGTGTGTTCAGTGTAGACGCCCTAGGAGATCACCCTGGTATCCTGTGTAAAGTTCCAGTGCAGTGATTGCACAACTGCATTTGGGTTTCCTCTGTGCAACAGCAGAAAAGGGCTGTTAGTTTGTTAATGTGGCTTTTCACATCAGGGACCAATTCCACCACTGGAATATGGAAACTGTTTCAAGCTCGCAGTCAAAAGAAGTTAATGAAATGCAGTTTTGTAACCACTGATGTGTCTTTAATTATGTGGATTCTTGGAGTGATTCTGCTGAAATAACAACATCACTTGTATGAGCACAAGATCTAACAAAAAACCCCTGATCATTTTGCAAATATACATCTTTTATTATAATTCTTTATTGAGTGGTGGGCTGTTTGACCTTTTGTAGAAGCCGTGTAGATGGAGAATGCATTTTCAAACACTTAAAACCCCACAGTAAAATGAGAGGGCTCCAGTTGTGGATGTAGAGACTGAACCAGACAGTGGGAAAGCAGAGAAACAGAGCTTTCAGAAAGGGACAGCGGCAAGGTCTGATCTGCAAGAAGTTATATGAAGGAATTGTATTTTCCTCCCAAGGAGGTATGTTTGTTTGTGAAAGAAGAAGGAGGAGGTGTGCCATATGAAGCAGGCACCTGCGAAAGACAAAGAAGAGCTGAAGGAAAGTGCAAGAGCTCCGTCTGGGTTTGGGTTTACGCTCTTGCACAGTGCTGCTCTGGCCAGCGGTGGCACAGGCTCACATTTCACCTTGGTCCCACAAAACTCCTCACTTTTCTCTTGGGAAGACCAGAGCATGCAGGATGGCTGGGTGCTTGTTGCAGAATGGTTGTCAGACGGTAGGGAGCTGTGATTCCCCCACCCCCTGTCCTTTCTCACTTGGAGCAGGGCTCATGTCCAGAATTACTGTGCACCATACAGGAATGGTGATGGCCAGGAACTTGGAAGTTTGTTGTGAAATGTACCTTGACATCAAAATATTGCTCACTTGTTCACTGTATCTTTGCAGTGGAAACTGTTAGTAAGTACTTTGGTAGGTTGATTATTCTTGGTATTTTTTTAAACCACAATTGCTTCATCCAGCAATTTGCTTTCATACTATTTCATATAATAAATAATTTTAAGAATGGTCCTGCTTCCATACTGAAAGGAAATGTTATTTCCTGGTGGCACTATGTGTACCTGCAGACGTGTTCTGCCTTCATCAGTGTGATGCATATTGTACTGCACAGTCCTGAAACCACTGCAGCTTGCTGTCTGCATGCACATCTGCTTTACTGAATGAGACTGGGAAAGCTATGGCATGAGTTCTTGTCCACACTGGAGGCAGATTTTGCCTTCCTCCACCTGCATCCTTTGGGTTCAGGCTTATGAGATGTGTAGTGTCAGACTTTAAAAAAAAAAAGAAATTTGGGTGTGACTGTTCTTGGGAACAGAAGATGCAAGAATTATTTTGTATAATATTTAAGTGATGAAACCAAGATTAAGTTTTGTATCCTAAAGCAAATTATGCTGCTGTTTTTATAGCAGGAGCTATGCAAACAAAACTGCTCTTGTTTGTAGCAGAAAAGAACTGTAAGTAAGCATCAGACACTAATGTTTACAAAGGAGAGAAAACAACAAAAAAAGGATCGGCAAAACAAGAAGCAAACTTCTGCTTAGGATGAAGAAAAAAGCATGAAGTGGTAGTCTTTAAAATAAAAAGAATTTGTGAGCTGTGCTGCTGCAGTAGCCTCAAAAGACAACGTGGAAGTGTTCAGCGAGAGGTGAAGGGGATCAAGGTGGGCTTCTCCCTAGCTCTCCCTGACACCATCACTCCTCTGACAGTCCTAAAAATGCTCTTTGGAGAAGAAAACGCTCACAGAGAGCGGCATGTAGTCATGGTGACTCTTAGCACAGCTACCCCAGGTTAAAAGAAGCTCCTTGCGAGCACTTCTTCTACCCATGAGCTCCAGGGGACTCGCTGAGAGGAAATGAAAATGAGGTTCAGGTCTGTCCTGACCCTGAGTATGGTGGAAGTTTCATTACAGTTTGAGTTAAGCTGATTTAAAATGAAACTTTCTTAGGCTTTATCATCCCAATGGCTGTGATTAGTCTCCTTATTAGGTGTGTCAGGAGTCTAGTAGGGCTGAAACACCTCCGCTTTAAATATGGTGTGAATTGGGAGTGACTGCAGGAAGACACAAAAGATTCCATGTGAAAAGCTGCTGCTTCTCACGATGAGAGGTATTTGAAGAAACCTAGATATTTTTTTAAAGTATTGTGAAGAATTTTTTAGTGTAGATGTATGAGATATGTTTACCTGTGCAATATGTAATGGATATTGTCACTAGATGATTGCACTCATCCTGACAGCGTGTGTTTTTACAGAGGTGTGAAGAAATCACTGGTGAATGAACAGCTCTGTTGATGGCTCAGCATCTCTGTCTGGATTGTTGACCTGTGGCATGGGAGCCCCCTCTTGCACTCGCTGCTGTGCACTATTGCCTTGCAGAAGGGACTCAATGGCAGTTTTTCCAAAGCTGACCCATTGGAGGGCCTATAGCTTGATTTAGAAACTACCTTATCCCAGTTAAAAAAACAGTCTTAAATCCAACATTTTGAGGAAGTTTCAATGCATACATTTTTTTGAAAAGATCCAGCTTTCTGAGAGCAGAAATGCTACAAAGTTCACTCTGAAAAAGGAAAAGGGAAAAAAAATAAAGTGCTGGTACCCGGTCTCTTTGGGAAAGCTTTGTTTCAGCTCTTTTTAGTAAATGTTACCTGTGGGGTACGCAGCAGTGACACGCAGCATCCGATTGGAGCGCTTTGCATCATATCCATGTTCAGTTTAGCAAAATTTGAATTATTGCAGTGAGCTGGTGTTCAGTAGAGGTGGAGTTGACTCTCTATGCTGAAAAAGAATGTTTGTGGCACAAAATAAAGCTTGGGTTTATATGTACTAAGCACAGAAATGCTCGTGGAGGTGGGAAGTCTTCAGGTAATGGCCCTAAAATTAGTGAGTTTTGAGATAGGGAGGCTTCACTCTAAGTCAGAATCAAAGGCTAATTTCTAAAGGCTCATCTCTCACCTTTCTTCTTCTTCTTTTTCCTAGCCGCAGTGGTGGATAGCACCATGAATCCCTGATGAGATGCGATCTATGAGAGCCTGCCACACCGCCAGCTGCGGCCGAGGCTGTCGGAGCGATGCCGGCCAGGCCCGCCTGGTGGCAAACTGCTTTCACTGGAAGCGCCTCTCCGTTTAGGAGGTTTGGGAACAAATGAGCTCACTGGGATTTCAGACTGTAATCTCATCTCTCTGCCTTTTCAAGTTTTCAGGGAGCTGCTCATCCCGCTCGAATAGCAATGTTTCCTCCATCAGATACTGCCTTAATAAAAGGGGAACCCCGTGCTGCAGAGAGAGCACCTGTGTCTCAAACTTCACAGAGTTTCTGGTGGGGGTCTTAATCTTTTCCCTGTAGTCCTGGAACTACAGAAATCAATATTCTGCCATCTGTAAATCCTTTGTTCCCCTTTTCACCAGGGCTTTATCAGCTTTGTAAGTGAAGGAGGGAGGGGGGAGGGGGCGTTGAGAGAGCCATTGTCCCTTCTCTCGGGAATGATCTGGAAGTACTATGCAAATCTTCATTTGAAGACCCTGGGAACTGGGGGAGGGCTTTAGCTGCGAGCTCAGTGGGAGGGGAGCTCTGCATCCCTGCTCACGAACTCCTGCCTAGCGCAGGGAGCTGGGGAGAGTTTTTTTTGAACTGGCAGAAGAGATGTTTTGCACTTTGTGCGCTTCTGTGAGGCTTTGCGCTCCTTATGTCTCCTGCTTTGTGCTTTTTTCTGCCCGCCTCTTCGAAATATTTGCATAAGAATTGGGCAGGAGAGAGATCCGAGAGCTGTGATTAGGAGTGCTGAAGGCAGAACGGTGCAGGGTGAAGCATCCCTCCTGCCTCGCACCCTCAGTCTCCCACGGGTGCAGCTCCAGTGGAGCTACCGCTAGTATAGCCTGGCTGCTGGCGTTAGCCTAGAGCACAGATGTAGCTTCGTTGGTCAGGAGTAGTGGAATAAAATAGTTTGCAGTTCTCAAATTATCACGTTGTAGCCAGGTCTTAAAAAGCCTCTTCTTACGGGGGCAAAAACTCACAGAGCAGAGCTCTGTGTCACCTGCTTTGTATTAGGGCAGGGTGACACTGCTGGTTTCCTGGAAGCTGTGTAGGGTCCTTCTTAGGCCTCATGAAACGGGAAATATCTGACTGCATAGACACGTGGGTGAGCAGGACAGCGAGGGAGGGAGAGTGAGGGTTCGTATCTAGGCATTTTTGTGTTTATAAACCACTTTAAAAGCAGTCATAGTTTTATTTATTTTCTGACCTTTATTTTCATGGCGTCAATCCCATTGTTTATTTTTCAAACTTTGAGGGGTTTTGTATCACAGCAAACCAAAATTTCCTTTTGAACAATGACAGCCCTGGGAAATGTATCACTATTCTTTCTTTCCTGGACTGCTGAGAAGATGCACCCTTTAAAAAAATCTCACCTTCTGTCAAAGCTACAGGAACACATGCCACGAGGCTTGATTCTCTGTTACCTCCCACATTATATCGAAAACAATGTAAAATACGAGTGTTTTGTTCTGCTGGTGCTTTACTGCTTTGTAGAGGGAAAAGTGCATCATGAGCATACTCGTATGCACAGCTGGGTCTAAATCTGCTCTCATTTTTTTCATGTGTAACTCTAGAGTGACTCAACTGATTTGAGTGAACGTCCCCCGGAACCGTGATAGCAGGAACCAGCCTGGGCGTGCCCTCTTGCTCCTGTAAGTGCTCCCGCTACCTGTGCACACTCACGCATCCCTGTAGATGCTTTTCCGTGTACACTTGTTTGCATGCAGTCTGGTGTATGAATGTGCATTCTTCTCATCCTCTCTTCACATATGCATGCAAACACACACGCATTCTCAAGTGCACACATCCATTCCCTTTCTCTCCTATACATTTGCGCACATACACAGACCTTTCTGAAAGCTCCTGTTTTCAGAAAGGTTTTATTTATAGGTCCTGCCTGGTTGTGAATGTGAAAGGGAGAAAGCCCCTCAGAGGGTTCCTTTCATGTGTAAATCAGCCTAGGCTGAGAGCATTGGGGTCACTGAGAGGAGGATTTCACTCTTAATTACTCAGAGAGAAAGCAGGCAGGGGACTTTCTCAAACTAATAGGGTTGTTCTCTGCTGGGGAAAGCAGCTTGAGATGCCCATGTTTCTCTTGCATCAGACTTCGGGCTCTGATTCACAGGCCTCTTCTGCCAGTAGCAAGAGCTGCTGTGTATGTGGCACTGGGAACAAACAGTTCAGCTTCCAAACTGGCTTATTAAAGATAGTTATGTTCATTCTGATAATTGGGTGTTCTTTGGAGACCAGTGGAAGACCTGACCTAGTTTGCTCTATTTCTATGCCACTTTTATTGAAAAATTGTTAGTCTCTCAGAATCACAGAACGTTAGGGATTGGAAGGGACCTCAAAAGCTCATCCAGTCCAATCCCCCTGCCGGAGCAGGAACACCCAGATGAGGTTACACAGGAAGGCGTCCAGGCGGGTTTTGAATGTCTCCAGAGAAGGAGACTCCACAACCTCTCTGGGCAGCCTGGTCCAGTGCTCTGTCACCCTCACTGAGAAGAAGTTTCTTCTCAAATTGAAGTGGAACCTCCTGTGTTCCAGCTTGTGCCCATTACCCCTTGTCCTATCATTGTTTGTCACCGAGAAAAGCCTGGCTCCATCCTCGTGACACTCACCCTTTAAATATTTATAAACATTAATGAGGTCTCCCCTCAGTCTCCTCTTCTGCAAACTAAAGAGACCCAGCTCCCTCAGCCGCTCCTCATAAGGGAGATGCTCCACTCCCTTAATCATCTTTGTAGCCCTACGCTGGACTCTCTCCAGCAGTTCCCTGTCCTCTGTTGCATGTGACTCCATCTGAGGACCTCAGTATTCTTCCAGACATACCTGAAAGCTCCCAACTCTCTGTCAAGTAGAAAAAATCTTACTGTCTAGAGATTAGTCCAGTGAGCAGGACTCTGAACTTGGACTTAAAACCAGCACTGAATTCCCAGTTCAGCCACTGAATGCCTTTGAGACCTTTGACAGGAGACACACTGCCCTGTGCCTACCAGTGAAACGGTGTAATCTTCTCTCTAGAATGCAGCTGTTAAGAACCAAAGTCAATACAGACTGTGACAGTCTTGGTAATAAGGCTGCGAATGCCAAGGTAAATGTGGGTGATGAGCACGTCTGAAGAGATGTCTTTTTTCTGGAATGCAATGCAAGCACATGGACTCCCCTGCTGAAGTACCATCGTCATCTTCCACCTATTGACACCAAACCCAATCTGGAAATCTACTGCAGAGGCAGGAACACCCTGGTCACAGGCCACATGGTTTTCTACAGGAACTGCAGGACCTGTGTGTACAAGCACACACTTACACAGAGTGCAGCTGCGAAGTGCAGCTGTCAGTAGTTGCATGGAAGAGATCTGTTGGCCAGTGGACATGCACACACAAGTGTATTTTTTTAACTTGACTCCGTTCAAATTACATGCTCTCATCTGCACCTCCTTTTCACATGGCCTCTGCTTTTCTGGAAAGGAAATAAATGCTTTGAGGGCTGAACGTTCCCTGCCTGTGCATAAGCACCCCCCCGAGAGACCCGAGACAGGATCCTTGAGGCTGCGTTAGCTCAGCTCGCCTGGGAAGGCAGAGGTTTTAGTCCAGGAGCACCTGTTTGAGGAAGCTCGCCGTAGTGGTGGGAGCCATCGGCAGATGAGGTCAGCAGTCTGAAGTGTCTGCAGAGGTCAGAGAGAAATGAATGGGTCATTTCTTTTGCAAATGAAGAGCTGCAGCCTGGAGCAGCCTTAGCAGAGCCCAGCATGTGGGTCCAGGCTGTTCCTTTTATGAGCTGATGGAAATGGGGCCCAAAAGGACTTCACTGATGGAGTTCTGTCACAGTCTTTGTTATCTTTGCCTCCCGCAGCATGCACTGGGCATAGAATATGGATTGGGGGTTATCCTGGCTATCAGCACAGTCAAGAGGGTGAAGGCTTTATGGCTGCATAGAAAACCTTAGGCTGCAGGGTATCCTTATTGCCACTCCACAAGGAAAATCTTGTTATAAGATATAGAACACGTGTTTCTTTCTGCTTTAGTCCTCCTTTTTACCTATCCTACACTGGGTTATCCTGGCTATCAGCACAGTCAAGAGGGTGAAGGCTTTATGGCTGCATAGAAAACCTTAGGCTGCAGGGGATCCTTATTGCCACTCCACAAGGAAAATCTTGTTATAAGATATAGAACACGTGTCCTCCTTTTTACCTTTCCTACACTAAAATGAGTAAATCCAAGGGCTGTTTTAAAATAATGCACATAACTGAGTAATAGGGATTAAAAAGCCTGGAATCTGTTTGTTCTGGTGGTAAATTGTCAGTCACTTTGACAAAGCCCTGTGAATGCCTTATGCCTCACTTTCTGTGAAACGCTGAAGAATAGTAGTGTAGTCCCTTTTCTAAAACATTTCGAGGATTTGAGGTACAGAAGGCTTTATATATACAAAATGTTGCTGTTAGTAGCACCATCTGTCAATGAAATAACTGTTTTGTCTACTCTTTAGGCAACAATGTTACTTTCTCTGAATTGCTGCTTTAGAATTAATGTAATGTTATATAAACAATGTCAGTGCTGCCTTGCCATTTGCTCCTTTTGCTTTTTTTGCAGACCACCAGGGAACTTCTTTTGCTGTGACATTGTAATGGGAGGTGGAGACACCTCGAGGAGAAGGTCGAAACAGACAACAGCAATTACAGTCAATAACATCTATGACTTGAGAACATCTTGCCTCAGTTACAGGCTTGTGTGTGATCTGTGCCTGCCATCTTTCTCGTGTACAGGTGTTTAAGGTAAATCAGGATATAGAAATAACTATTTCCCCTGTAGAAGCTCTAGGAACAGCTTCCTATTATTACTGTCTTTTCACAGCCTCGAATAGAGTAGGGCAGGGTGGGGGTTTTAAGGGGAAGGCAGCCAAGGTTGGAGCAACTGTGCTCAGGGTTTTTCTCACTGCTGTGATGTTACAGCCATGACAAGCAGATAGAACAGTCCTGGGATTGCCAGAACTTGCACTAAAGAGGAAAATAAACTTAGGTTTGGATTTTATTTTTTAGCCTCTGCTACGTGTGAAGGATTGGGGGTTTTATGGCTTTTATCTCCATTTTCCTTCAGAAACCTTAGGAGGACTGTCCACCCTTCAAATCTGTTTCAGTGTATTTTAAATGCCTGGTAGGAAGCACAGCCACTCTCAGTAGGTTACAGAAAGCAGACCTAAAATCATAATATGTCTTTGGGAGGGGTATGCATGTTCTTTATTTGTGAGAAGCATCAGCCAGGTTTACACCACTTTGTAAGAAGAGCTGCAAGAGAAGATAATGTTTCTGAGGGCTTGGGGACAGTTTCGTGTTTGGGGTGAGACTGAGGTTGGCCATGGAGCCTGTGTCCAGGCAGTAATTTGACAGCAGACATGGGCACACAGCAATGCAGTCTCTGAAAATCACAGAAGCCTGCTGAGTTATTGTGAGCTGGAGGAGCTTTTCTGTTTGTGGGCACATGGGTCTGCGTGCCTCACATTGTCAAGACATAACTGAGACATAAAGGAGGCTGGCAAATTGCGGAGCACTGATGGAAGGGGGGACAAGGGAGGGGCAGAAGAAGCAAAGTTAAGTTTGTAGACAAAGGGCTCAAGCCTAGTTGTGAATTCCTAGCAGGTAGCTGGTCTTTAAATGAAAGGATTTGTCAAGTAATGTACTGATTTAATGTGGGAATTGGATAGATATCTGCAGAGGTTTTTGCACCCTGTTTGCAGGGTGATTACAGGAGGTGTTAACAGAGAAAGTAGTTTTACTTTCTACTAAGGTGTATATTTGTTGATGTACCTAAACTATATAGTGCAGGCAGTATAGATACAAAATGAGATATAGATGACACTAAGTGGGCATATAATGTCCCCACAGATTATTACTGATTGCAAATCTGGTGTGTAACTTGCTTTCCTTCTGGTAATACTGCACCGTACAGTGAGCATCATTGCTGGATTATCCATGGCCTCATACCAGCAGCACTTTGCTATACCTGGCTGATGGTCTGTATCTCCTGTCCCACAGACCCACTCCTGTTCCTCCTGGGCAATGCACCCTACTCAGCATCTCCATTATGAGTAGTGGCTTTCTTGAACCCTACATTATCTTCTTTTGCTGCACTGGGACCTCAGTGTCACGATGTAGCTGCTTGGTTGTACTCAGCAGTGGCTGTGATCAGACTCAGACTGCACGTCCACGCTGTGCTTGTTGCTGAACTGCTGGAGCAGATGCATTCCACAGCACAGCCAGCAGCTCCTCTCTGGTCAGTGCGTATCCCTCTTCTGTGCCTGTCAGGACTCTGTTAGAGAATGTAACAGGCTCTGCATGGCAGGTTGGTAGGCTGTTGGTTGTCCCCCTACACTTCCCCTAGTATCCTGCTACAGCTCTAGCTGATGCACAGGGCTGTAGTATTTTGAAATTAATCTCTCATTTCAATTTTTATTTATTTTTAACTTTTAAAAGCCTCTTCTTGAGCCTTGAACCATTCCCATGCTGGAGCCTCGTGAATTAATTGTCAAGGAATCACAAGTTGCTGATAGATGCGTGCAGAAACTAGCTACGTGGTCAGCCATTCCTGTAAATCATTGGACTCTTCATAAATCTCATTCTGGGCTTTTCCTTAAAAACCCTCTCCCAAACTGGACACAAGACAATGGACACCAGCAGGCACAGCTCCCAGTGACTAGGATATTGTCACATATCCAAAAGCCTGGTGGGAGGAGCAGACATGAGGTCTGAATTCATCCTGGCAGGGAGATTCAGCTGAGAGAGGAGGGAAAAAAGGTCAGAGGCAGCTCCAAGGAAACGGCTTTGGTTTAAAATGTTTCATTATAGTTTTCACACTGGAAATATAAAGTACGAGGATACAATTGTTTGGCAGAGGAACCACATTTAGTAACAGTCCTGTGTACATTCAGTACTCTGTACAGGAGACAAAACATATCCTTGGCCATCAGCAAAATTAGGGGTCCCTGTTGTAAATCTGACTTTTTTCCCAAAATAACTTACATAATCTGGAGATTTTTTTCATCAATATTGGTAAAAGATGTTTGTTTGGTTGTTGTTTTTTTCCCCAGTAGATCATTGCTTTCTCCTGTAGCCAAGCAGCCTTTGCAGGGCAGACCAGCTTTATCTAAGTGGTGTCTCAGTGTCAGTCCAGCTGGGAACACCATTGGGATGTTTACCTCACATTGTTTCCCTTCCCCTCTATGTCTGTCTTTGATTTTTTTCCTGCTGTAACTCAATAAGATAATCACAGTCACCCTTTTCAGAAGGCTTAGTCTCTCTCCCCAAGCCCTTGATTTGACAAACTCCTTTTTTGAAGATAGTTCTCGCCTGCCACTTGAGTTCTGTTGCCTCAGGCTGTTTTACCTTCCCATGCAGGTAGGGTTGGCAGTTTGGACGGTGCACATCCCTGCGAGATCTAGCCAATGCAGGGCTATGGCAAATGTCACCAGGGAGGAGGTAGGATGTCAGCATGTGTCTTTTGCCTTCTTTTGGGACAGAGCTTGACCAAAGAACTGAGCAGTTGAAACATCACAAAGGATTATGTGGTATGGATGGACTTTTTAACGGGAAGCCAGGATTACTTTATGTTTGGGTTTTTTTCTGTTTTAAGTTTTAGATTAAAAAACTTGGAGGGGCTTTGTCATTGCACCCCAGTGACAGTTTTAAATTTACTCTGGTTTAGAAAGAAGTGTTTCCCAACAGACTGGCAAAACAAAGCACACATACAGTGTCCTGCAAATGCAATTCCTGACCAGACTCTGAAACAGCTGAAGCACAGGTTGTCAATCTTTCACACTGCCAACCTTTGTGGCATGTTTGTACCCAGATTCTTTTGTCAGCACTTCAGTTAATTTTTATGTTCTTCACTGACTGTGCTGGGCAGCATGCTGTGCTGGGTCCTGGCTGCACCAGCTGACTCTGCAACCTCTTCCCCTTGTCCTAGAGGTTTGGCAGCCTGTGTTCAAGTTTGGCCCTGACACAGTGGAGTGTAACCTGGGATCAGAGTGTTGTGAAAAGAGCTGTGTGCCAAAGAGAGAGTATGTGAGAGAAACCTTCTGGGGCCTCCCCACTTCTCTTGGGAGCCATGGCACAGAGCTCCCTTGTCCTCAGTTCTCAGCTGGGATAGGCTGTAGGGGTGTCTGTACCTGGCTGTGGATGTTGCTGATCCTGACCCTGACTTTCTGGCCTCGGACCTGGCTCAGCCCTGTGGGGTTGTCCGACAGTCATTGGGCTCTTGGCTAAATGTGGTTACTGTCACTGGACCTGCTCCACTCTTTTTGCTTGGCCACTGTGGCACTGTGCCCCTTTACACTGGGGTCCTGTCCCTGCATGCCTCACTGTCAGCTCCACTTGCCTGTGCTCCTCGTGTTTCCCAAATTCCCCTACAGCTGCTGCATTGCCCTGCTCCCACATTGGCCATGGCTTTTTAGACACAGCATCTCCATCTGCCTGAGAAGTCACAGAGTAAATGGGCAGTGATACGAGAGACACTGTGGGATCATGCTGGCTTATTGCTACAGCAGATAAGAAAGATGTAGCATTAGCTTTGCCTCCCTTCGTTTCCAGCTTCCTGAAAATCTGAACCGAAAATCAGGTGTGTTGGCAAGAGCTCGGACCGCCAAGAAAACAGCCGGCAGGAGGAGCTCTCTAGACATTTCGCTGGATCATTTTCAGCCAGCCATAGCTCCGTGTTTCAAGGACATCATTTTTAAATCTATTTTCCTGGGACTTCCTTGCAGCAGCAGCAGCAGCAGCAGCAGACAGGTATCTTCGTGGTATTGCAACTGAGCAGCTTCGATGATTTTTATTTTTTGCAGTCTTCTCAGGTTCCATCTCTCACCGTGGTGTCTTTGTCATTGTTGTAGAAACTTAAAGTGTTCCTGAAGATGTCAGGGATTCTTTTTGATTCCTGGAACGCAACAAGTGTTTTACCTTCCAAGAAGATTAGTATAAGATTTTATGGGCAGCATCTTAACCACAGAGTAAAGAATTCCAAAGCAATGTTTGTCTTTGCATAGAAAGACATCCTCTTGGATTCCTCGTGACCTCTGAGGGGACCTGTAAGCAAAGAAGCTCCAAATACCACTGAATATTGGCCTGACAAAGTTATTCACATAGTTCTGCCTGTTTGTATACAGTTCATCTTTTTCTTCTGTAAGAAGCAGGACCAGAGGACAGTAGTCACAGTTTTGCACAGCACTGTGTTCTCATTAGTTAGGTGCAAAGCAACACCCTGCTTCTTAAGGCCAGTCCTGCAGCTCTAAATTGCCTGAGCCCCATGGCCATGCTTCTGCACAGCCTTTAAAAAAGATTTAAATTCTTTTTCATGTGGTGAATCCCCTATTTTCCTAAGTCTGGCCCTTTTAGTTATCTAAATGGGAACTAGGTACCTCCTGGTCTTGACCGTTGCTGTAATAATTATTTTGATTCTGAATGTGCCAGAAACTATTCTAATGCATATCAGTGTAAATTAAGTCAATAGAGATTCTTCAAATTTATCCTGGTGTTCCAGAGAATGGAATTTATGCACTTCAATTTACAGCTTATTAAGTTATCAGAATTAATGAACTCGCAACAACCTTTTCTGTTCTTGTTTACACGTTTTCTTCCTATTCACTCATAATGTACATGATTTAGAAAACGCAGAGACTTGAAAAGGCAGCGTTTGGGTCAGATATGTCCCACGGAGCACAGCATTGTGCTCTGGGCTTTAATCATATTTGCAAAGCTGCTGTGTAGAAATAGCACCTTCTGACTCAGTTGATGCACAGAAACTCAGCTTGATTTTCAGAATCCTCTCTGTGTTAGAAAATATATTTGTACTGAGGAACAGAGAAGGTGTTCTTCAGAGTCACTGAAGGATAATAGATACAAAACAATTCCTCCTTTTTTTTGAGAGTCATTTTTCAGTGCAGTGCCATATTTCAGTCTGGAGGTTGGGAATAATGCAAACCATAGGATCCACCTTTCCTTTTATTCTGAGATTTAGGAGTCACTTGGGATGTCACCAAGAAAACCTCACATAATCCCTCTTTTTGCCCAAGACCTCAGGGTACCAACTGAAGGTTATCCCACTGTGGTTCATTCAACTCAAGGTTGGAATGACAAAAGGATCCCTTTGATTTTCATAATGTTTAAGGTTAAACTTGTGTGACCACATGCTCATCTGGACATCATTTATCTCTGACTTTGTAGACAAGGATAACTTCTAAATGGTCCATCTGATCAATTGCAAAAATTTCAGTGTCTTCTTATTACTGGGAGAGAGTGAACACCACTAATTTGTGAAAATACTGGGGAAAAATAGGGAAGCAGCAGTAATTTAGATACTACTACATTTGTAGATGAAGCATCTGGGTGATAGCACTCACATATCAGTAACTATCTCATCTCTGTCTATCACTCCAGAAAAGTTATCATGTGAGCACACTGAAAGGTCTGTCACCAGATAAATAATAATACAGGGCTTGGATGCCACCTCTGCAGAACTGGAGGAGAATGAAAATCCAAAGGTAGAAGGAAAAAGGATGGGAGGGACACAGCAACCTTGATACGTGGGAGTTGAGGATACCTTGCTACAGCAATAGTATAGGTGTGTGCAGGAACACTGATAGCGACATTTAGAGGACCCATTTACTCGAGAAAAAGGAGGTAGATGAGACACTGAGTGACTATGGTAGGAGGGAACGAGGAATTCCTGACAAGGAAAATGTTGGGATCACAGCAACTCATACAGAGCCTTCTTGGGGGCACAAACGTGCCCCAGGCACTGGAGGGGGATCCGAGAGGTTTGGAAAGGTGGGATATGAGGCATTTGTGCAGGAAAGGAGTGTGGCTTATGAGAGAGCAAAAACTTCAAAGAAGCAGCTGTAGATAGTGAACTGTCTGCAAGAAATGAGAAATCGAGGGCAGGCCAGCCATCTCACACTGAGCGGCTGTGCTGACAGAGCTGCTGGGAGCAAGGGGGGCCAAGGCAGCAAATGAGAAGGGTTGGTTCAAATCATGTGGGCTGGTTCTGGCCGATGTATGACTTGCTGAAAACCAGAGAAACTGGTTAGTAGTGCAGGCAGGCTAGAGTGGAGCCCAGGGCTGGACAGAGCTCCTAGCAGTCACAGGAGCAGCTAATGTGAACTTGGTCCCTGCAGAGCAGCTGAAACTGCCTATGTGGCTGCTCCTCTCTGTGCTGGTGTGGAGGTGTTGCATCTCAGGGGCTACTGGGCAGTCCCTGTGCGTGGAAAGTATGGGCAGAGACAGGTAGTCTCTGGAAGTTGATGTATGGCAAATTCCTAGTTCTTTTTACTTATGTGCTTGCATACCAGTGTTAAAAGATCCAGTGTTAAAAGAGAGAGATCCTCAGCAGAAAGAGTAGTGAGGTGATCCTGGACTCACTCTGAGGATTTGTAAAAACAGGGGGCTGAGAGCCCATGGTTGCATTTGAGGAAGGCAGTGTGTGCTGGATTCACAGCATTCACCTTAAGTACAACTTTTAAGTACAACTTAAAATTCTGAGTGAAAAACAAATATGTCTTAACATAAGTTTCAACTACTGCTCTGTTTTCTGAATTTGTTAGCTTTTTTCCTTCTTCCTTTCTTAGTGCTGAGTGTTAAGCCCACAAGCCAATAACTTAACAACACTGCTAGTATTTCCAAGTTCTGTTTCTTTAAGAAGTTCATAAAACTTGTCACAATACCCCAGTAAAGCTCTTTCTGCTGCGCTATCTAATCCAAAGTAGTTTGTATCAGATTTATGTTCTGGCAGCTCCGTGATAGACTTGGACTCTACCACATTACAAATACAGAAGATTACTTAAAGTTGTTGTTATTGAATCTGAAGGACTCTTTTGTTTCATGGAACCCTGCACCCCTGTACCAGGGTTGTGGTCTCCAATGGCTCTGCACCGCATGCATTTGCAAACCTAGGCAGCCTGGAATGAGGATATTTCCACCAATGACAATTTAATATTTTGGTAGATTTAACCTGTTCTTTGTGTTAAAATTGTGGCTGTTAAAAAAAACCAACAAACAGTAGAAGATATAAAGCAATGGAGAATTCAGTGAGGTCTGGTATTTTGACCAAAGGGTCCTTAAGATGTAAATGTTAGGTCTCCGCTCTCATAGAAGTCCTCGTAAACCTGATGTCTCGGTTCATAAGGCTTCCCTTAAACCCTGACTCAACCTTGTGAAGTTCCTAGAAAAAGACAATAATGCAGAAAGTTACCAGACTCTCGATTCCCCTGGTGTGAGGCCTTGCAAACTTAAGCCTGAAAACATAAAAGACTGAAACTATGATGTCAGTCCACACCCTCAGCATGAAGATTATAGGTGTAACCGGAGGAGGAATTCATCACAAAATCTCTCTGATCTGAAATCAAGCAGAACTCTGGAAACAGCTGCCAAATACCCAAGGCCAGAGACCTCTTATCCTGGGGCCAGTTATTGTGTTATCTGGTGCTCTAAAGCTTGTTCTATGCCCAATTTATGAAAAGAGGAAAGATTACTGATATCCATTGTAGAAGTCAGAATGTTTTGTTTTGTATTGTCAAAATGAATCTCTGTTTGGCTGAAGGAATAGTAGCTTTTCTTACTTTCACTCCAGGACACAGAGACATTTACTATCTCCCCACTTTCAAGTGAGAAGTTCACCTTCTAACATCAGGGGTACCCTTGGGGTTGCAACTAACGGTGACTACCACCATTAACAGTACAATGGTCTGTACTGTCTAACTGACCCTAGGGCAAATGATCAGTTTAATCGTTAATGAATTCATCTTTGAATTACTCATCTTGAAAAGGTGATACATTACTTGTGTGGAACCATGCGATCTGGTCTCTGTATTATTTCTGTATCATAACCATCACCATCTACTTTGCGTGTTCATTGTCTGGTTCTGCTGACATTTGTAAAGCATTCACTGCATTTTGGGGGGTTTCTTCTGATGTTATATCCCAAACACGTGACACTGTAGTGAAATGGGATTCTGGTGGAGGGTCACTCTGCACTGCTTCAAGACGGGTCGGAAGTCCAGGCATGCAAAGGCAGCAGCTGAACAGGGCCAGGAGGAGGACACATGAACTTTGTGGCTGGCTTCTTGTTTCCAGCCCCATGCTCTGTACTGTTCTGTTCTGCTGTGAGAATCCTTCAGTCTTCTTCCTTTTGGGTCTTCAATGCGACCAGATGGAAATCCAGCTCAACTTTCAAAAACTCTGAATATTTTATTAAGAACAAAATTGTTGGGTCTGAGAGCTGGTTCCTT
>NW_010189052.1:20454-30061 GCF_000695765.1 Mesitornis unicolor | reverse complement strand
TTCCCTCTCTCCTTTTCTCTCTGCAAACTGCCTTTCAGAGGCAAAGTTTCTAATTACAGGTCAGGGAGGCAGGTTTAATCACACAGCAGAGCCCTTGATGCAGCATTAGAGAGTGTTATTTATACACCTGAATTAATAGGGATGCAGCATTTCAGCGGAGAAGAATAAGGTGGTTTTCAATTTCACTCTTTTTATGTGAAACAAACCACATCAAATTCACCAGACTTTTGACCTAAATTGTTAGGATTCTGAGTAACTAACAAATAACTGCTGTGCAGAGGTAGAGCTAAAAGAAACGAGAATAGACAGAGAACTGTTTATGTAGCAGGGAAACAACAGAAGCAGGATGTATCAGAAAGAGCCAGGAGGGGGTAGAAAGAGGAAGCCATTGGGAAATCTGAATAGAGTAAAAATACACATCTGCAGCTGCCTATCCCAATGAAGACGTTTGGAAAGTGGGAGCATCCATAGAAAGTGAAGGGCAGTCTGCAGTGCGTTGGCATGCACCCAGGTACCTCAACATGTTGTTCTTTTAAGGCCAAGAATAGGAGAGGTGGAGATGAAACCTGAAGCGTGTGAGGAGTCCCTTGTACTCGGTGCTGCAGGGAATGGGATCCCTGCACCGTCAGCACTTAGAGTCACCATCAGCTTTTATTGGAGGTATTGGTTCTGTAGCACTGAAAAGAAGTGGAGAGTCCTGGACAGGATTTTTCCTGCAGTACTGAGAGCTCCAATGTGACTTATTTAGAGCACTGCAGAGAGGAGTTTTCTCTGCATCTTTGGATATGAAGCTCACAAGTCCTGTGGACTTTCGTCCAGCTTTTCACAGAATCCCAGAACGTTAGGGATTGGAAGGGACCTCAAAAGCTCATCCAGTCCAATCCCCCTGCCGGAGCAGGAACACCCAGATGAGGTTACACAGGAAGGGGTCCAGGCGGGTTTTGAATGTCTGCAGAGAAGGAGACTCCACAACCTCTCTGGGCAGCCTGGTCCAGTGCTCTGTCACCCTCACTGAGAAGAAGTTTCTTCTCAAATTTCAGTGGAACCTCCTGTGTTCCAGCTTGTGCCCATTACCCCTTGTCCTATCATTGTTTGTCACCGAGAAGAGCCTGGCTCCATCCTCGTGACACTCACCCTTTAAATATTTATAAACATGAATGAGGTCTCCCCTCAGTCTCCTCTTCTGCAAACTAAAGAGACCCAGCTCCCTCAGCCGCTCCTCAGAAGGGAGATGCTCCACTCCCTCCATCATCTTTGTAGCCCTACGCTGGACTCTCTCCAGCAGTTCCCTGTCCTTCTTGAACTGAGGGGCCCAGAACTGGACACAATATTCCAGATGCGGTCTCACCAGGGCAGAGTAGAGGGGGAGGAGAACCTCATTTTATCCATGTCTCTAACCTAAGTAGTTTGGCTTTTGGTCGGCTGCTTGGAAAGTCTGTGAAAATCTCTAGGAGCTTTCCGGACTTTTTTCAGGGTTAAAAAATGGGAGACCTGTGCCTATGCATCTGATTCTGTAAGTTATGGAATACACCGAGTTGACTGAGATTCTGATGCCTGGAGCCGTTGTTCGGGCTCTGCAACCAGTTTGTGTATCTCCCACCAGGTAGCTGTGTTAGGCCACATGGTAGGAAAGGGCTTCCAGTGGTAGGCTACTCCTTCTAGCAGCTGTTCACCTGTTTGTGGTTCATGGATAAGACACCTCTCCCACAGTGTGCCAAGGTACCTGGCAAAGCCGTGAATCTCTCTGTGACCTGCCAAACCAACATATCTGTTGCTTGAAAATCCTGAAGTGAGAGAGAGGGAGGGATGCTATGCCTCAAAATAGCTAAAAGGCAGGTTCTGTGGGTACGGTGCAAAGCATAGCAGCCAGAATACCAGGTCTTATGCTCAGTATGTGAGATTTGGCATGGCTTTGAGTTCCTAGAAGCTGTATTTTTCTGCGAGTGGTAGATTTCTAGAAGCTGTACTCAGCAATCTCTAAGCTATGCTAAGAGACAGATGAATGCAATGTAGTCAGTATCTATATGATATATTACTTAAGGAAAAAAAGGTTATCTTCTTTTGTAAATTTACTTTCAATCTCACGATATATTTTTTGTTTAGATTACCTATACTGTGAACCTTGTTCTCATGTGTCTGCAAATCATTACCACAGTGCTGGAGCAGTGTGTGCAGGGAATAGAAACTGATTCACCAGATTCACAGAGCATCTCAGTGCTTGGAGTGTGTGCAGGGAATAGAAACTGATTCACCAGGTGGAGAGCATCTCAGTGCTTGGGCCATTGGATCCATCAGGCTGGGTCAGGATCCAAAACTGGGCTGCAAGTTAGATGGAAACTCAGTTGCAGGAAAGGGGCCACAAGCCTGAGAGAGCAAGCAGAAGACAAGTCTTCAGCAGAGAAAGATGGAAAATACTGCTCCGCAGGACGCAGCCCAGCTCTGCTTCCTAGGCTTTCCATTGCCAACAGGAGGTTTTCTACCAGGCTGCAAGGGAGGAGGATGCGAGGTCTGTGTGCGCTCTCCCTGTGACATCCCTGTTATTACTGTCACATGCAGATGGCTGACACCCGCCGTGACAGAGGCAACTGAGGGCTTGGTGTTGTGCTGTACTAGACAACTTGTCGGGTGTGTGATAGTCAGGCTGCCCTTCCTGTGGGAGGAAATTTAGAAGGAGCTGTTGCTTTTTGGTATGTATGTGGTTTTCTGCTCCAAAAATAGCAGAGTGGGAGGATTTCAGAGATGGGAGAGGATTAGCAGTGATGACACGGATGGTCATATTTCGGGGCAAACACCTGTAAATCAGTCTAAGCCTGTAAGTAGCAACCTATTAAACTGAGTTCACCTCAGCAGTGCTCATCCTGTGACTGTTCAGGAAGGCTGCAGCCAGCTACGCAGCCCTTGGAGCATGGCTGGTGCTACAAGCTCAGCCTTCTCCCATCTTCTGCACCAGTGCAAATGGAGCGGCTATGGATGTTACAGCTGACAAGAGAAAACACATTAAAGAGGTGATGACATCTTTTTGATACACCTTCTGCATTTCTACTTCTATCTTATTGCATTTCTGACCCTTTCTGAGCTCTGAAATGCTTTTCTTTCTTGATTTCTTTTTAGGGGTGTTTTACCAGAGCAATTCTTTTTAACACAGCTGATCAGATTAAGTCTTCCAGTGCTGCCCCTTCTGTTCTGCAGAAGAGCTGCTAGCAGGGGTGTGTTGCCTGGTTTTCCAGATGTGAAGCATACAGTTGTTGTAGCATCCTCTGCCCTTTCCAAACTACAGGCATGCAGTGAGAAACCAGGATATTCACTTGAATCCTCTGTTACTGCCACTGGCTTCTCCTCTTTCAAAAAGGACTCTGCCATGTGGAGTTTCTGAATGAACGGCTACAAGCTCCCATTTAATGAACTTTGCATAACAACGTGTTTGTAAAACATTTCCTATAGATATATGGCTTAACCACAAAGTATTAATGGTCGTTAAGTTACTCTGTGAACAAACACACTGTACCTGTGACCTGGTGGTGAAAATGTGACAGGGTCACAGAGCACAACCCAGTTCTCCCATCAGCATCCAGAGTGATTTCTGACACTGCAGTATTGTTGTACCCGGGTGCCACTATTCCATTATCCTGGGTTTCCAGAAAAATAATCAAGGTGAGGTTTTTCACCAACCCTTGAAGACATTTGAGATCTTCGGGTAGTTTGTGCAATTGAGATTGAGATTTAATTTTTAAAAGGGAGCTGCTCTCCCTTTTATATAGCTTGTGTGTTTTTATATAAAAACCTTACAGAACTTAACTTATAATTTTTGGTGGATGTTGCTGTGAAAGAAGATCTGGTTGTTTCAAATATTAGGATTTAATAGTAGCTTAAAAGTTTCCTTTCTTTTTCAAGGAACCCAGCAAAGTTTCATCGTTCTTATCTTGTCACCACTAGATTTGAGTGTAGGTTTATATAACATTTTATTTGTTACAGGGGTTCACAGTAGATACTTCAGAGAAAATATCTAGTGTAAAAAGATGTACAATAGAGAGTCTCTTGTTTTCCCACCTGTAAGGGAGTTTTCTTCTGTAGGTGAGGCAGTAAATATCCAGCAGGAACTGATGTCCCAGCTCTGACCTCAGCACGTGAGCTGGTCCCATAGGGTCTAATAAACAACTGGTTCCAACAGGACTACAACCTTGCTTCAAGCTAAGCGTATGTTTAAGTGGTGTGCTGATCTCAGACTGCAGATCTGGGATCTGTTAAATTGTCTCCTATTTAACATAACTGGTTGTTCCAATTAATGGTATAAATGCTCTTTCTCTCATGTGACTACTAATATGAAGGTGCCTTGCTGGGCAGTATCTGACATTGTTCAGAGCACAGCAGTGCCTTTAGGTCTGCCGGAGAGTAGACAGCTGTGTTTGGTATCTGTGTGATACGAGGCACACAGCACAGCTCTGGACAACACAGGACTAGGCACACTTCTGAGTGCTTGTCTGTCCCTCTCTCCCTTGTTTGTTTTCTTGAAGAAACAAACCTGGCTGACCTGATCATGGCCGCTGAGAAGTTCACCAGCCAGAGTTCTAGTTCAGCACTAGAGTTCTGGAGAGATGATACAGATCTCTTTGCACATCTTCCCGGTGGTGCTTCGTCTGCCCTGCCTGTAAGCATGGGGATTCCAATATTGCTGATGCTGGATTTTCAAAAATGGACTGGGAATAAAGAAATAGGACAGGTTCGACAAGGCAAGTGTATTTCTACTGTTCCCTATGAGCTCAGTATGATAACTGCTGCAGATCTAAAAGGTTCTTAAGAGTCACCACTTCTTCAGGTCAGTTACATACACTGTTCTCCCAAGAGAAGAAAAAACTGGCATTCAAAACAATTTGCATCCAAAGAAATCATCCCTGTTTTGCATATGGAGGAACTAAGATTTCAACAAGGATTTGTGTAAGTGAGAGAAAAACAGGAGTCAAATCTTGTATAAGCATGCTACCATAAATTTGTGTCCTGTGTTCTCACTAATAAGTGTTCAGATTTCCTTCTGGCTTTGGAGTTTGGGAATTACTGGGAAGAATCAGTGTGCCTCTCAGATGCTGCATTTATCACTTCAGGACTGTGCTGATAGTCCCTTTCCTTGCTGAAACCCGTTGCCCTAGTTTCGTTCCAGGAACAATGGGTGTTAATTTCTTAGGAAACTTTTGATAACTGTAATGTAAGCATTTTTGAGGGAGGGGAAGAATCAGCTGTATCAAAAAGAAGATCCAGTTCTGCACATACAAAACAATAAAGATCTGGCTGCAGCAAAACCCTGTTCCCAAATAATCTGAAGTGCTTTTGGGAAACACTGCACCTCTGAGGGAAGCACGGTTGGCCTGGGTGAGTTGCTGGCATACAGCTGTCGATAAAAAATGCAGTCTGTGGCACTGCCTGAGTAAAGAACATTGCATTTTCTAGTAGGCATAAAGAGTTGCCAGTGCCATTGAAATTTTGTCGCTCTGAATAGTTGCTGTAAATTTCATCTGGGCAATATCCCCAATTGTGTTAGATATAATTACATTCAAAGTTCTTTTTAATCATTTATTTGGAACATGTCCCAAGATTCAGCAGTTTTGGATTGGGACAGAAATTGAATTATTTATTATCAATTAGAGGTTGTCAGAGCCTTTGACACCACGTCGAGCTGGCATTGTTTGGTATCTGTATTAATGATCGTATAGATAAAAGCATGAAATTATTGGTTAGAAAGCTTTTATTCTAGGCAGAGAAGGCTAGTTTGCATCCTTGGCTGGATGCTGCCCTACACTCGCTGTCATTATGGCTCTGTTTAATCAAGTCAACGTTGCCCGTGGAATCGCTTGCCCATAAATTGATGAATTGAGTGTAAGAATAATTCCCCCTAGATGGAACCCAGTTGTGACTTCCCTTGCCATTCCAGCCCAGCACATTTACACTCTTCTGCTTTGGCTGTGGTCTGCTATAGACTCTGGAACAATCTTTGTCACATCTGTTCTTTTCTTACGAGAGCGATTTATTGATGGCTGTTGGTGCTATGGTAATGCTGGATGCTGAGCTTTTGTTTCCCCAGGTGAGGGGATGGAGATGATAACCTCACAGGTGTTCTTGAGCTCTCTTCACAGCTCTCTTCTGCATCCTCTCTCATCAGTGTGGGTCTTCAAAATAATTTTTCTTATTGCGTTTTGGCACTTTGCAGGAAACCTCAGCCTCAAAGGAAGATCGTGTAACAGAAGACTGCAGAGGGTAATCCCAGATACATTGCTGCGGAAAGGGAAACTGCCAGAAAATCAGAGGAAAGGAGTGCGGAGAAGATGCCACTTGTCTCTGTAAGACACTGAAAAGAGTGGCTAAGGAGAAAGGATGCTCATGGGGTGATATCTCACTGCCGTGTCATCTGGATTTGGCTGTTGCCAGGGTTAGTATAGCCCTAGTGTTAAAACAAACAAACAAAAACCAAAAAACCAAAACAAACAAACAAACAAAAACAAAAAACCAAAGAGAGTATAAAACCCCCAACCTTCTGAAGACACACTTGCATTTCTTTGTAGCAAATACATATTTTTTCTGCCTGCGCTCTGAGCTGCTGGAAGCAATGTGCGCTAGCCCAGCACAAAGAGTGACCCAGCGTGTTACAAGGTAGGGTTTGAACAAGGCTCTAAGAAGTTACACACTAGATCCAGGGAGAGCGCGTGAACTTCTCCTATGATAGATACAGCAATCCAGGTTATAACTCCCTCACCAGTTTTATTCCTCACTGATGAAAATTTCCCTCATACCAATCTTCTGTGAATTCCAGTATCTTTTCTTGAAATTTATGGACATTTCTCAGTGGGATTACTGACTTGTTAGTGTTTTTCTGCTTTTTTTTTTCTGCTTCACACACATCTATCAAAAGCAGAGTTCTCCCGCTGGCATAAGGAAATTATCACATAGACCACTTTTCCAATTATTTCATTACAGCAAAGGAAACTGGAACTAGAGAAACACAGAAGTTCTCGTTTTACTGGGAAATGCTGAGATTTCAAAACCTTTTCCATTCCAGAATGAATCATGTTTTACATCAAACTTCCTTACAAAATGAAACTCTGAAAACATGGTTTTGTTTTGATCAGAGCAGTTCCTCTGATTTCAGTGTCTTTAAACGGAAAAGTTGTTTTAGATAGCGTTCTATGACTTTTTAGATGTCTTTTTTGTTTCATTTTGAAAAGGTTTTCTCAACAACATCCAATTCACTGAAAATGCTAAAATAGCCCTCTTTGACATTATTGAAATTCCTCATTTATTTTACTGAACAGAAAAATCCCCATGTTTTTCAAACCAGTTGCGTTTCAACAAACATGTTTTTCCTTTAGCATTCCTCCACACACAAACACTCATTATCTAAACCAATATTTTAATACTACGTAACTCATTCTTTTCAAATTGGTGCCTGTATGGTAAGAAGTACCTCTTCCAGTGAGCTCATCTGGAAAAGCCGAAGCTGCATGCATCCAACCTCTCAGGCTTAGTACTGACTTCCACAAAGGAAAGTATGCAACTGGAATTCCTGGAACAGACCTCTCCTGAAGTATGTGCTTTGTATTAAAGACGCTATTTCTCAAGAGAAAAAAAAAAAAAGAAAAAAAAAAAGAAAAAAGACCCCAACTTACAAAACCCAAGCCATCCAAAGCCCAGTCCGTAACAACGAATCAACAAAAATAAAACCACTTTTGTTATAAATCAGCTTTTGTCTTGACTTGCAGAAGGTGCAATGGCCCCTTCATCCGCTCAAATCCTTCTAATTAGTAAAAAAAAGTGGAAAAGGAGAATGTGGCGTGTTGAGCTGCAGTGCAAACGCACCTCAAACCCTGTGAGCAACTTTTCTTTCTCCGTCTGGTAGTGATGTTTCTGATTCCCAACCTCCCTCTTCAGAAGCTGGCAAGCAGCAGCAACTCTCAACTGAGACAGACTTGGGAAATGACTAATTAAACAGTGATTGCAGGATTGCTTCCTGCCCTGGGTATCGGACCACAAGGGTGAAGCTTCATAAAGATCGAGTGAACGCAGGAAGCAGTCCTGCATATTTCTACAATGGGGGCATTATGGAGACATGCCCTGGAGGCTCCCTCAGACCTCGCTGAATGGATCCTGATACCATCGGGGAATGGAGTACCTGCTAGTTCAAAGCAAGCCTGAATGCAGGTTTTAATCCCTTCTGACAATTGTTGAGAGGAAATGGCCTTTCCTCTGACCTTACCGTTGTAAACAACAACGAGTCATCAGGTTTGTCCTGCTAGGGGAATAGTCAAGGTCTATGCAAGGATTTTACTTCAGGTTTTTTTTTTCCTTCTCTGATTACAATAGTTTAATTCTCTATACCTGAAATGCATTCTCACCCTTTAATATACCAGCTTCAGGTACATTCTTTGTTAATTATTGAGTCCATACAGCTCGGCCTGGTTCAAATTAGCTTCTCGGAGTTCTGGGCAGACATCCCATAGCCAGTTTCGGTGTTCAGCCCTGTGGTTGTTTCCGTGATGGGTGTTGTGAGATGCCTTTTGGGTACACCAGTATCCCCAGAACTGCCTGGGAGACAAGCTGACAAACTCTTCTAGCATGACAGAGAATCACTAAGAGCTATAATGGCCAACAGGCAGGATGGAGGGCTTGCTGCTGGCACCATTAGCGTGGCAGCTTTAATATGGTAGAAGGATGCACACACTTCTGGAATTGCAACAGTGGGTGGATTTAACTCTGTGGATTCATATGGCTTTTAGTGCTAAGATGATACAGATGACAGAGGAAATGAGACAGTAGCTTGTGTGGCTCTTGGAGTTAGACCCAACAATCTGTAACCAGCAGGATAGAGTGATGATGCAGACGAGCTGTCCTGCTGTCCTGACAGATTTTCAGGATGATGAAATCCACTTTCCCCAAGGTCTGTGCAGGACTCTGCCACTGACAGGCCCCCAGTACTGGGAAGGGCATGGCTGTGGCCACCTGTAAGCATCCCCTTCTCAGTTGCTGCTCTGCAGGTGCTAAGTGGTGTAACAGAGATCAGCCGTCACAGCCTTTCTGAAAGGGAGTTTGCAGAGCTGATAGGAGGGCACTTCTGTGCCTGGTCATAGACCTCGGTAGTGTATAGGAGGTTACTGATGGCTTTGTACAAATGGCTTTTTAATTCCAGTGGAGGTCATGGGTAGCACTCACATGTCTGCTGTTTGGTGCCCTATGCTAGGTCACAAGCCAGAAGAGGTTTCTCCCTTGCACTGCACAGCCTGGCTGATCGCTGCAAAATGAGGGATGGGCTGCAGAGGTCAGGGTGCTCTTCCAGCTCTCTGGAAGTCACAGCTTTTTCACTGAAGCAGAGGAACGTTTCTTCCCAAGGTAAAGACAATGGATTGTATTTTGGTCTTGTTATCCTGATTGACCAAACTTAGCTTCTGCTTGTCTAGCTTGTAAGAATTCTTATTACAAGCTTTGACAAGAGAAATGTGGTGTATTTTCAGTACACTGAAAGTACGCTGAAGTTCACTATATGTATAGGTTTCACTATCTGTAGGTCCATATTTCTAGTGAAAAACCTGTAAGGGTCTGCAAATGAGAAATGGTTGAAAGCTATTTTCCT
>NW_010189052.1:18287-20440 GCF_000695765.1 Mesitornis unicolor | reverse complement strand
ATGCCCAAGTGGGCTGTGGCAGGTGAAGGGCAGATTAAGCTGAGGCTTGTGAATTATTATAGAAAGGATGGCTGTTTTAAACAATTATTTATTACCTGTGGTAAGTTTGGGCTGTGTTTTGTGTAACTTATCTGTGAGCAAAGGGAAAGCCTGAACACTGGGAGGAGCAGTCTCTGAACACCGCATGCATCTGCCAAGTGGATGGTCAAGGTCAGGGTCTCAAGTGGTGAAGGAAACAGGGTTGGATCTGCCCTGTGCTTTGTCTCTGACACCCACATGTGCTGTGGCCATGAACAGACTGTACTCGAGGGGAGGGGTTTCTCTGATTTTTGTTAGGGATCTATGGCTGTGGGTGGAAGAGGCTGTTACAATAAATATTTGCAGTCTGTCCTGTAACCATGTGAAGTTGTTCTGCTTGATCCATACCAAAACGAGTTGGGATTGCTTTGGTTCTAGTTTTGTTCAGAAAACAACTATATCAGGCTGTGGCCCATGTGTGCCAGTGGAACTGAGACGTGGGTAAGTGGGAAGGATCTCAAGAAGCTCTGACATGATACTCCTGAAAGGATTTCCTTTCCTCCCACCCTGGGGGTTGACCCTTGTGGCGAGGTCGTGTAATTAGGCTGCTGGGGGATCTGGTCACTGGTTATGGCGTGTGCTCTGTACCTTGCAGGACAGCAGCAGGTCAGGGGGGCAGTACCAGCATCCCGCTTGCCTTGTGTGTGCTGTCTGCATCATCTGCACACAGGATGCTTCAGGGTCACTTTGTCAGAAGACTGAAAGGAAGGATATTGGAGGAAGTATTCCCCTTACAGTTGGCATTAAGGAAGTAGTTTCTGAAAGAAATGCTCACTTTCCACCCCACCCTTTCTCCCCTCAAAGGTTTACTTGTTTATATATTTGCAGGTGGTAGCTCTTTGTCTTGTGGTATTACCTGTGCTAAGGAGAACCATAAAAAGCTCAAGCACTTATTGATTCAGTAGTGGGAGCCATTTCAACAGTGATAAAACCCTGCTTTTCCCTGAGTTATGAAATACCTATCACATTTTCTCTTTCCACCCTGAGAGTCCCTTTAAGACTTTTTGAATTATTTCCTCCACTTTATAGAGCTGTAACAAAGGATGGGTGGCTGGATCACTGTGCCAGCTTTGCCTGAGTAAAAGAGCCCACAGAGAGGCTGAAAGGGTGCCTGTCAGCAGGCTACTAATTGCATGTGTCCATCAGCAGGTTGTCCTTCTACCGAATAATGTTATCTTGAGATGAATCCATAGGCAGCACAGAAGGGTCTTATTGAGAGAGGCAGACCTGGGAGCTATAGAGTGTTGCTACTTATCAGGACGGTGTCTTCACAGCAGGTGCAAGAGTGAAAGAAGAGCACTGGCTATGGGAGGGCTGCTCTGCCTTGCAGTGGTGGTGTTAAAAGGGAGTACGCTTTGGTTTTCCTTCTCGTAAGGGACCACTTGGGTTGTGTTTTGTGCAGCTCTGCAACATTTCTGGAAGTCTGCAGTGACTGGTTAGCATTCTGTACTGCTTGTTTGTGGCGAGTCAGTGCTGCTTTTCCTGCTTGTTTTGTGCTGTGCATGTTACACTGTGACACTTCAAATGCACTGTTTGTAAAGAGCATTCTTTTTGTTTTGGATCGTCGTGAATACTGTAAAGCACTATCTTGGCAGCTTTTGCACCTGAGGCTTCCCCCTCTATCCACCCCCAGCAGTATAGGAGCAGCACACTTTGCTGTTCTATACAACCTGAGCTCTGGAAATGTCTAAATATTCTTGTAGAGTTCAAATGTTCCCTGTGGCCTGTCTTGGAAGCTTCTCACTGAGGCCAGGAAAGAGGGCAGTTACTTAAAAATACTCACACATGGTTAGACTTTTTTCTGATCTGCTGAGAAACAATCGCAATCGCTTCCAGATTGCTGCTCTGACTCAAAGGAAGTGTCGCCAGAGCTGACAAGGTCTCATTCTCAAATTGGTATATATTGTAATTAGGATGTATATTGCCATCAGCACCCTGAGACCCCAGGGGAACACGAGCTGAGGATTTTTCTTGTCTGCCCTTACTGAATGCATGTGAGAGTCTCATGAATATTTTTGAAGCAGGTCAAATACTTGCCATCGCAAATCTATAGAGGCCCTAATGAAAGAAAGCCT
>NW_010189052.1:10814-18256 GCF_000695765.1 Mesitornis unicolor | reverse complement strand
GAAGGTGGATTTCTTCTTCCTTATAAGAAGGCTTAAGGAGTACTGGAATAATTTTGAAGCAGTAGGTAATGCTTGTGGAGTGAGTTTTCGCTCTGAAGTTGGAGACAGGAGGTTCGTGATCTTCATTCAGCTGCAGGCTGGCACTTAGATCGTGTCTGGGGGCAGTGGAAGAGCCAGATAGGACTGGGGTGGCAGTGATACACTCGATAAGGAAATAGAGATGCTTCCCAAAAGCAAGTTTGCTAATTATATGGCAGCAAACAACTTGGTGTTAAGGAGACTCGGGGTAGGGTAGAATCCCATTCTGTAGTAATTTATTATTATTAATCATAATTTAGAGTCACTTACATTGTTAGATGAACACCTCACGAACAGCATTACCCAGTAAAACATCACACGTGATGCTGTTGGGAGGTGGGGAAACAGTGAAACTGAGGCAGCATGTCACCTCCTTGATGCCTCCAGAGTGAAGGAGAGGAAAGCCCCACACTGCTGGAATTCAGTTTTCATGCAAAATGGCTTGTGGGACTTTTTAGCCTGACCAGGCAACAGGGGTGTGCCTGAACCCTCAAAGGAGAGGGCTGGGTGGAGATGCAGCGTGTGAAGTGCTAGTCAGATGGGGTGACATCGGAGCTGGTAGGGCTACATGTCCTTATCACTTCAGAGCCCGACTGCCAAAATGTCTGGTCCAATATTAGCCCCACTGATTCACTGAGAAACTGGGCTACTGAGGAGCCAAGAGTTTTATCCCAGGGTTCAGTAGCAACCCTGGGAATAGAAACAGGTATTGGCAGCAGAGCTTGCTGTCTGCCTGGAGAGCCTGACAGTGAGTAAACCTGCACCCCTGAACGTCTGGCCACGGGGACTGAGACGCCTGTCTTTAGCCACTTGTGTCTTTGGCTGTTGGAAGTGGGCAGGAATTTTCCTGTGCTATTGAGTCAGGGCTACATCTGTGGTTGGTTCTGTTTCCTTGAGCTTATGCTGCCATTCACTGACTTGTGTTGCTGGAGCTCCCTTTCACAGATTGGTCACATCCTGAACCTAACTGTGAGCAAGAGACTGGCGAGATCCCTAATGTTGGCATCTTCATAACTAAAGCTCCCTCCTCCTAAGCCCCTGGCAGGTTTGCTCATCCTCTTCCTGCACACACGGTGCCCAGAGCACTGGAGCTGAGCTGCACCACAACCACTTGGGGATGGAGTTAGTTGGTCACAGAAGGGGAAGCCTGCGTTTTGGTGGTGTCGAGGAGACAGGTGTCCTGTCTCCTATTCCTAAGCAGCCAGGTTTTTTGGTTCTTCAGGGCTACATACATCCAGGTAGACTTTTTTATTTTTAAAGAGACAAAATAATCTCTGCTCTGGGCTCAGTGCAGGAAAACTTACCCCCAAAACTTTCTCTCCTGTTGGTTTGCTTGGTGTTGCCTTGGAGTCAGGGAGGACCTTTCCTGTGAACTCCTGCACAGAGGAGGCCTGTTACTGTGAGCTCTTGCATAGTAATTAAAGGAAACAACTTTGGGCTCCCACCAGTGGTTACGCAATGCGGCTGGATTCGGACACTGCTTGTGGCCACGCAGCCCAGCACCGGCAAGCTGGTGCCTGTGTCCAGAAACCCCTCCTCTGCCTCCATCCCCCCTCTGGGCAGCCGCTTTGCAGATTGCAGGAGTTTCTGTCCCACAGTCAGCTCCCAGGTAAATCCTGTCTGGGACCTACTGAGGGAAGCTGTAGCCCCTTGGCAGAAGTGGTCCAAGTTTCCAAGGCAACTCTCCTCTAACCCTGTTTTGAACGCTGCCTCTTTCCCATAGAAAGTTGCCTGTTAGTCTCGTCGGCAGCTGCTGCAGGGAGCACGCCACCTCCAGAGAAGTTGTCCTTTGCTGGGCTCTTTATTCCCATAATGAGCAGCCGGGGGGGCAGGGGTGGCATGTGCTGCTCGGCGCTTTCCCGGGCAGGGCCCTGCCAGCACTCGGGCAGGGCCCCGAGTCCAGCCTGGGAGGCTCTTTTGGGCAAGCAAGGGGGTGGTTGTGCCTTTCTACCTTCCCAGGAGAATGAGGTGCCTGGGACTCCTGGGAGGTGTGTGGCACGGGAAGCTTGAGCACAGATGGGGCTGCTCTTAGTTTTTTTTGGCGAGCGGGAGGGTGACAAGTGAAGAAAAAGGACACGGCGTTTTATTTAATTAGAAAAACCAAACTCCCTAAAACTAGCCTCCGAAGGGCCTCCGTTGTCATCAGCTGCACAAAGAGCTGTGACAAATGAAAGGAACTGAGCAGAGAAAAGGCTGCTTTCTCTTTGTGTCTCTTTCCCAGCTTCTGTTTGCTTTGCTGTCTCCCTTGCTCCCATTGATCAGGCATGTGGAAACATTCCTCCTCCTGCGCTCCCATTGTGGCCGCCCGGTTGCCAGGCTGCCGTTGGCTTGAATAACTTCACTAAGCCAGGCCTCTCCAAAACCATGCCATCCGGCACGCTGGCTGCGGAGCCAGACGCTGCCCTCCCATCCTCCTCCTCTCCCTCCCCCTCGCCGGCAGCACAGGGGCGCAGTGAAAAAATGCTCCAAAGAACAAGGGAGTTAATGCAGAGCCCCAGCTGGCCCAATGAGGGGGAGAGGTGCGAGCTCACCCTAAGAAAATGGGGGCAGCAAGGAGAGGACAATGGCCAGCCCGGGTCACTGCCTTAAAAAGAAGGTGGGTGGTGGTGGTGAGGGCTGCTAGCCCAAAGTTTCTGAGCAGAGAGGGAACAAAACAACACGTTTCCAGGGGACACAAGCTAGTAAAGCACAGGGAGGTAAACCCTAGCCTTGTTTCCCGTGGAGAGGAGAGGTGGCGAGGACAAAACAGGAGGCAGCAGGCAGCCGGCTGTGACTGAGAGCGCTTCATGGCCAGCTCTCGCCGGCTGCACCACAAACACATCCATTCAGCAAACAGGGCACCTTGGGCCAAGCTTGCCACTGCCGCTGGCTTGTGCAGCGCCTCTTGTTTCGCTGGCATTGCACCAGCTGGTGCTGGAGGTGACACTGGTGTCCAGTGCAGGTGACAGCTCTGGTGCAGAGTGTGGCTGCACTCCTGAGGGGTACTGTACCCCTAGGAATTGTCCTTGGGTTTAACTTAAGCTCTGGAGCTGAAGACACCGGGGTTGAGCATGAGCTGGTGGCCCAAGGACCCAGGGGGGCTTGTGCTGTCGCTGCAGAGGGGCTGGGACCTGACCGAACCCTCTTGCAGACCCCCTGCCCCCAGTCGTTATACTCCGGCCTATTGTTCTTAATGCTATTTTTCATCAGTGAAATAACAGTAAGCAATCTGTGCTTTCAGATGTGCTTATTGACTCAGCACGGCCAGGGCTGGATCCTCAGCTGGTGTAAAGCAGCCCTGGCCCGTCAGCTCACGGTGTCATCCATGACCCCCATTTCGTCTTTGCCCCCAGCGGCAGCTGTGGCCCAGTGCTCTGGACCAGAGGAGCTCTGTGACCACGGGCTGAGGTGGTGGCCAGGCAGGGGTTCCCCTGCATCCCAGGAGGTGGAGAGCGCTGTCCTAGGGCAGCTGGAGCCTGAGCAGGCTGGGTTTGCTCTGCAGAGCGGTCCTGGGTTTGTGATGAGGTTGTACTGGTTTGAAGGGCAGAGACTGCTGAGCTCAGGTGATTAACATAACAATCCTGGGGCTCTGCCTTCATCCTGCGGCTAAAGCCTGGTTTGCTCAATCCAATTTTCAGCCCCTGCCCTTTCTTTAGCAGGCTAATTACACCGGCAGGACAGTGGAAATGACCTTCTTAAAGCCACAGTGGCCCTCATCTACTTACCTGTCACAACACAGGAGACAGAGCACTGGTATCATTCAGAGAAGTAACATGTTTGGGTACAACAGGCAAACTACTGAAGTAGCAGTGCACTCCTCTGAAGTTCAGAGTGGTAACTTGTGTGGTGTTTTCAGTAGCAATGTGCATTTGTAAAGATCTTTCCAAGTAAGGCCCCACTGGCTAGTGGGGCCATGGAGGGGTGGGGTTGTGCAAAATTAAGGAACTGTAAGTGTGCAAAATTACACTGATAAATGTGCAAAGTGTTACCATCTTGCACAGAAACCTGTGAGGGCGCTGGGCTGGAAAGCTTCTGCAGCTCTGGCTTATCCCATTAGTCATCCTAGCCTCATTCTGTCGCTGTAACGCGTAGTGCCCAGTGCCAGTGCGGCTCTGTCCTCCTGCTGCACAAACTTGGACGTGGCCTTTGGGCCCAGAGAAGCTGTGAATGCTCTGTCCGGTCCTGCAGCAACTACAGCCCTGGCATGGGCTGGGGCAGGAGCCTGCTGGGGAGCTGCAGCTTCAGATGAGGAAGCACGGGAAGCTGCAAGCTGTCTTGCTGTCAAGCAAGCCACAGGAAACCCTTGGGCTATGCACAAGATGCTGATGTGGCCATTCAGTGAGCAAAGGATGGGTGCTTCCAAAGGCCTTGCAAGGGCTTGTCTGCTGGAGCAGAAACAGGTGATTTCCAAGGAGGGCAGAGCATGTTTCTGTACCGGTGTTCTGACCAGCTTCGTAAAGACCTGTGCTGTAGGTGGTCTTCATGCTATAATTCTTGAAGCTATGGCAGCAACCACATAAATCTGCCCCTTCACAGAGGACGACAGAATGTAAAAGCTGGTGCCTGACCAGTACCTTGGCACAGGACAGATCTGTTGTGGTCCTGTTGAAATTGGCAGTGATACCTTGTTTGGGCTGAATTTTGCTTAGGATTGTCTTAGCTTGTGGGATGTTAATACTTACAAAGACAGAGGCAATCTCCTGGTTACAGGTGGACCTGTGAGGTGAAGCCAGTGTAATTGGTGGAGCAGCCATAGCTAAACTTCTTCTGGAGCTGAAAGGATGGTTTTGCTGTCTCCTGCTTGGAAAGGAGGAAACATGGTGAACATATGGAGGTTTAATGTTAGGAAACAGGACGGGAATAAAATTAACTGGATAGCTGATACAGATGTGTCAGTCACACTTTGCCCCAAAGCCACTGCTGATTGCCGAGATACCTGTTCCTTCAGGCATTGAGAAGAGGTAGGAAAACAATTTTCAAATCACGGCAGTCTTAAAGAGACCTGCTGCATGCAGCAAATTTGATGCTGTGATAACTGACACTGTTTGTGACAGACAAATCTGTGGCTTGTGTAGTGAAGCAGTTCAGAAGTGCCTGCTGTCGCATACCAAAAGGCTGCAGAAATGGTACTTGCTGGGAAAAATGTTACAAGAAGATCCCAACTACCAAAGGCATCTACAGAAAGCCATAGGAGAGCAGGAAGATTTTTGAGCATAATGGGAGTTTAAAAAAATTCTTTTACTTTCCAAAGGCACAAATGGCATTGGTCTGATCCTATTGGAAGCTCCAGAATAAGAAACTGTTGAGAAACAAGGTGGTATCAGGAAAACCAATACTCCTGCACTGAAGTATAAAGAGAAACTGAATGTATCTAAAAGAGAAGGAAACAATGACAGGAAAGGCTGCTACTAGAAAACTGCTGGGAAGAGGGCAAACACATCCAGGGCAAGAAGTCTAGGATAAATACAGGGAACAATCTTGGAGGCATGACCTTGCCCATCCTTACCACAGCAGCCTTTTCCCACATTTTGTTACTGGGACGACTGTCACAGGAGTTGCTCTGTCCCTAGCACTGAAGGCAGGGCTGTAGAAAAAGTGCAAGCGGTGCAGCTTTCCGACGAGGCAGGGATCATGTTTAAACCATGCGCAATAAGATGGACTTGCAAATGCTACCAATGATGATAAAGAGCAGCTGGTTGCTTCAAGTGAGTTAGGTATCATTTGAAATTATGCCTCTGTATTAACTACAACTCGTAAGATAGAAAATGAAATAAATTTATCTGTAATGTGTATGTTACCTGTAATGCAGGTGTGCTATGAGAAGGAGCAAACCAAAGCACGCAAGAAACATTGCTTAGAGGGAAAAATGTTCTCTCTAACATGATTTGTGGAGGTTTTTTTGGGTTTTTTTTCCTACATGAGCCTTCCAGAGCAGACTCTGCTGTTGGAGGAAAGCCCTGCTGCTCCTGTAGGGCAGGGTTCTCATGGGTTGTCACTGGTCAAGCGGTGACAATAGGCAGCTTGGCAGCGTCAGGGTGTAGACTTTGCAGTATTAAAAATCAAGGCAAGTGGTGTCAGCTCTTCTCCATGTGTGGTTAAATGCTTTCTGTGTAGCCAGTGCCAGGCACTGTCGCGGCCCACTGCTCACGAATGCCTTTGCCAGGTGGAGACCACTTCTGCTTTTAGTGGGAGTTAAGGATCAAATGAGACTTCAGTCTCTGTGTCACTTCTAAATGATACTAGGCTCGTATTTCAGGGAAGGGGTTTGGAAAACTGGATCTCATGATACTTTCAATGGGTAAATTCGCTTATATCTTTTTTTTCTTTTCTTCTTTTGTTTTTCCCCCTGTGCTCTGGAGTACATGAACAACCCACGTGTATGTGAGAGCTGCCCCGTACCACAGCTGTGTCAGTGGAGGATCTTGTGTTTCCTTCAGATTTCACACTGCAGTAAGTGACTTGGACCAGACAGTCCCTTAGACAGAAGCCACCATGGGAATGCTGTTTTCAGCATCCCACACTGTTCTCAAACAGAAGTCAAAGACTTCCCCTTTGAGTCCATATAGTAATGGGTTGCAGTGCCCGTTTTGGGGGAGATTAGTGCCATGGTGAAGCCCACAAGCAGAGGTTGTGCAGACTAATTTTCTAATAGGGAGTTACAGTAAAACAGTAGGCAGTGCTTCCTGCAAAGAGTATCTGCTGTGTTTGGCTTTATACAGGATAAACTGTCTGGCTTAAATATAGAAGAAGTGTTCTTCTGCTGGGAACTCTAAAAGAAAATGCATTCGAGTTGGTTTTTGCTGGCAGTATGTTTAGTATGCCATTCATTTACCTATCTAAATCCCAAATGTAATGGGTAAAACAACATTCATTAATGCTCCTATGATGTACTGGACTGATGGAAATCATTGTACATTTGAGATGTGTATCTCTCATCTCAGTGTAGCAGTTGTCTGTCAAGGTCTGGCTTGCAGGTACCCAGGGTCCCTGTCATAAGCTGGGCAGCGTGCTGTACCTCCTACAACGCCGGCTGTGAAATCTCCTTAGCTCCCAATTACTCCCTTTCTCTTTCACTCACAAGGACCTTGATTCAGCTACGTCTCCAGCAGGCTCTTAGTAACAAAAAACTTCTGTCTGAAACGTGCTGTGTCTGGCAAAACAAGCGGCAGCTCTTGCGAGGTCCTTCCAAGCAGGTTTCTCTCGCTGCCGTCGCTCCCCATGCACACGCACCCCTGTGCCCATCCCAGGATTTGCTGCCTTCCTCGTGGCGATCGACTCAGTTATTTTGGAGACCAGGCTCACAGAGCCAAGCTAGAGGATCTCCCAGGGAAGTTTTAAGTGTTCAATAAAAGAAAGAATGCGGGGAGAAAAGAAAGCCCCGACTC
>NW_010189052.1:2156-10783 GCF_000695765.1 Mesitornis unicolor | reverse complement strand
TCTTTCCCTCATCCCTTTGAGGTTCTCCTGCCTTCCCTGCCTGTGTGTGACCTCCCTCCTCTTCCAACCAGCCTTTCTTTCTTCAGTCTTCCTCCTGCCCCTCACCCTCCCCGTTCATTGATCTCCCTTTAGGCTTTATTAGTGACTCCCCCTCCCACTCTTTCTCTCCCTTAGTTTTTTCTGATTCTCTAACATAAGACAATTGAATGAGGCCAGACTCCTAAGCCGAAGCTGGGGGTGAGAGGGAAGAGGCGTTAAGATTTAATGATATTGCCTCTTTAAGGAATCCCTAATTCCTAACACCCATCTCCTCCCCCACCTGAGAACCAATTAAAACTCAATGAATTCAAGTGGAGGCTTTTGTGCATCACATGTGCTTGACTAACAAAGCCTTCTCCATGCTGGAATAAAAGCTGCTATTCAGCAGCCAGTTTGTTCTAATTCAAATCACTTCCACTCCAGCATCCTCTCCTTCCTTGCTGCTCCTGAGTTCCCAGGCCTGGCTGCTGCCCCTGCAGCCCTGCCCAGGGCTCCACACTCCACCTTGCAGAGCCCTAGCTCAGCAGCGGTGGAGCAGAGGACAGGAGATGCCTTCTATACGGTGACCTAGGCAGTCTGTGATCATTATGGCCATGTCCCCAGGAGCCTGCCAGGCTGGGGGGTGAGCCCACGTTGTGTCCTGCCACACAGGAGCTCCAACCCTGGGAGTTGTCTTCAAAGCGGCTCTGCTGTGCCCTTGGGAAACAGCTCATCTGTGCAGAGTCCTCTGTGTGTAGACAGAGGACTTGTCTACAGGCAAAGCTCAGCCTTCCTTGAAACCAGTGAAAAGCCTCTCCTTTCCTCTCTGCTGGAGGGGCTATGCAGATGTGGTGACACCTGAAGTAGCAGGGGAGTCCAAAAGCACACAAAGTCTAAGCAAGTGTGAGTAGTTTGTACTTTCATTCGCCTCAGGTATAAATTGCACTACCTGGGAACCGGAGGGTAGATTCTGTCTCTGTCCTCTACCGTGCCTTGAAAATAAAAAAGGGACTTGAATAAGGTCATCTGGGGGATAGAATGTATTTCATGCTATTCAACTTCCGAATTTAAAAACCTCACTTGAAAGCTTTGCAGGTGCAGACCTGGGTTTTGGGTGACTTTATGTAGGGAGGTAATTCTCTGTCCAGATGTTAGTCAGGTAATCTTCCTGGTGTAAAACAGGCTCTGCTCAGAGCTCCTGCCTGTCCTTGACAGATCAGCGCTACCCGAGCTGTTAGCAAAGCTGTATGCATGACATTAACTGGGTTATCTTTTCCCTGTTCCCGCAGACTCCTATTTGTAGAGACGCTTTTGGATTTTTTTGCTCTTGTGAGAAATCTCTGGTAGGAGCAGGTTGAGTGCTCTGCTCTGATGGCAATGAGGTTTTTACTCCCTCTAATCTCTCCTGGGAGCGAGCTCCAGCACTGCGGGCCAGGTGCCAAGGAAGCTATCTGCTCTGCTCCAGAGCCTTCTTCTGGTGCATGGCAGTTGCATCGCTCCTGAAATGTGGCGTTCTCAGGGAGTCACAGAGGAGGGTCCCAGCTCTTGGGTAGCTGGGACCTGTCCCACAAAGAGCTCTGGTAATTAAGATGAGCTCTTGGAAGCTGATTTGATATCTGCAGAGGCACCAATGGTGAGAGGAGAGATTTAGGTTTATGTGTACTTAGGGACCTGTGGTGTTTGCCAATGGGGGTATTGCATTTTGAACTCATCTGAAAGTCTGTAGGACTGGTAATTCTTTCTACCACACTGCCTTGCAGCTGTCAAGCACGGCAGCCTACAAGCGTTAGCACACACCAGGGTGTGTTGCAGTCTTCTAGTCAACTTTTATGAAAGAGAGATTTTACCATCCCTTAGTGGTCCCGTTTCTCACTATAGCTGTGGTCTCTTGCACCCGATCACCAGCATCTAGAGCTGAGGATGTTTTAGTCCTCCTGAAGAGTGTGTTTGGGTCTGTACTTGTCTATCTCATTTCTGTGTTCATAGATTTGGACATGGAACACTCCTTTGCTGTCAAAAGACTTTTACTGTTTAATAAATTGGCAGAAATATTTCATCCAGCTTTTTTCCTGTAAGTGCAAATTTGCCTCTTGTCGCAGTGATGTGCAGAGTTGAAAAAATCCGTGGTCTGGAGAGGTTTTTCTTTAGGAAACCCAGTCCTATGTCTACATAGATTCAAAAGAGCAGGAACTCTGAAAATAGGCAGAATGCACTGGGCTCTCAAACTAACCCACAAATCGTGAAGAGTGCTCTTTAAGTGACAAGTTAGTTTCAGGTAATGCTATGTGGTATTGTGACAGCATAGTCTCTGTCCATGAATATGGTGAGGGGGAAGACTATCAGATCGAAATCTGTTAGTTTGAAAAAATACCACGTTCCCTGTGAGTTAGCGTGCTGCTTATTCGTAGGAAGTTAAAAAGTATTTCCCTTTACAGCTTTGGGTTATTTTTGCAGCGTGTTCTCTCTGAAGACCTCAAAGCTTTTTAATTTTTTTTTTTTGAGGTAGGGAAGAAAAACCTCAGTTTTCAAGTAGAAAAACAAGAGTTTCTTGCCCCAAATCACCCAGCCAATCTGGAAGAAGAGGTAGGAGCAGCAGTAACTCATGAGCGTTACTGAAGAGCTCAGTCCTCTTTCTTGAGCCTCCTGTGAAATGCAGTAACTGTGTTGTGAACTCTCTGAGACGGAGGCTGACAGGACTGCTGGGGGGGCTCAGAGACTGGCATGGCTTAGCTGATCCTTAGGTCTTTCTTGGTAATAAACACGTGTAATTGAAGGGAGCAGAAGATCTGAGCTCAGGCACTCGTGTGGCTCGGCGGGCAGAGCAGCCCCTTGCTTCACGACGCAGCTGAGCTCTCCTCGTGTCGAACGCTGACCTTCGTCTCTGGGGCTCTGCACTTCGTTCCTGTTTCTCGTTAGTGAAATGAGTTTGATGGTCTCAGACTTGCTAGTAAATGGTTTCTACTTCAAAACAAAGTGCAGTTAGTTTGGCAGGAGAGTCCCAGGTCTGACCTATAACTAAATTACAGCTGACCCTGAGACAGTGAGGCCCCTCCAGGTCAGGGACAAGGGCATTGTCAGGACACTGGGAGCTTGCACTGTAATTAGCAGCAAAGGTATCAAATACCTCTGTTTCCAGCATTCCTGTCCTTAAAGTAACACGAGCAAAAAATCCCAAAATTTCTCCTACTGCAGCCTCACTAAGAAAAACCCAAAATGGAAGGAAGACAGAACAAACTTTCATTGATTTGCTTTTTCTCTGTGCTGCAGTAAATCCCTCCCCATCTTACGCTGTCTCCCACAATCCCTTGTTCCCCCAGCATCTGGGAATGAATTTACCAGGCGCTGCATTGCTTTCAAGGCTCCAGATTGACCAACGGACCTGAGCACGCTTTGTCTGCCTAGCAGGAGTGTGTAAGAGGAGCTTTCCCACATAAAAAATTTGCTTGGCTCCAGAGCTGCTCTCCCAGCAAAAGTCTCTTCTGTCCCGGGTTTCTCCAAACACCAGACAGGCTCTTTTAGATTCACTTTCCAAAACATGATTTGTTTTAAATACACTTTGTCACAGCAACTTGATAAATTTTGAGATAGGAAAACACTTGTACTAGCTTCCTTGGTGTCTAGCAGAGTGCCGGTAAACAGAGGACAGGGTGGTATTGCAGCTAAAAACGTAGAGAAGGTGTAGATTAGGCAAGCATTACGCTTTTGACTGAGTCCCCTACGCACGCCACTTCGGATAAAGAAACACAGCTCTCGGGCGCGCACCTTGAGACACCACGTGCTTGTTTTGCAGAAAATGCTGTGTGCCCGGAGCTTCCCCAGGCCTTGTTTGGAAAGAGGAATGTTTACTGCAGCTCCAGCTTCTCGACTCAAATGCTCAAAGTTGATGGGAAGTTTTGGAAGATGCCTCACTGTTTCCACCCGTCACAAGTGGGCAGTTTCCAAACCCCAAGGGTGTCTGTGAAGCAGCAAACTTGGTGTTCCCCAGAGTAAAGATGCTGGAGCAGGGCAGGACATACTACACAGGGTTTCCAAAAACATCCATATAATCAGATTATAAGTCCAGTGAGTCAGGATGTCACAAACCCGAGTATGATCCCGCTATTTCCAGGGTAACTCATGAGATTCCTCTCCTCTGATGTCTCCAGAGCTGCGTGGGCCATTCCTACAAACAGGAGGGCAGAAGCTGCTCACTGATCAATCAGGAATGTGGCAGGTAGATGGACCTAAAAGTCTTAAAAACATTGAATTAGATTAAATTTTTGTAGGAGCCTTAAGTTTTTGTTTTGTTTTTGAAATGTTAATGCTCCCCATTTTGATACATGAATCTGACAGAAACTTTGAATTGCAGAGGTTACTGTTTAATTCCTACTTTTAGTAAAGGGATAGTTCCAGTATATATTGTGCACCTCCACTTTTGAGAGAGGTTTCCTGCTGCTCCTCTGCATCCCCCTGCTTTTAACAGAGTATCTCTGCGTTGCCCGCGTCCCAGCTTTGTGGTGAGGAATGTCTTGGACAGCTACTTTGGAGGGAGCTGGTCCTTTGCTTTGCAGTGGCTTGGCCACCAGCCAGCTGGGAGCTCTGAGAATACAGTTTTGTGAATCACTTCTTGCTCCTGGTGGGAAAAGGGTCTTTTAGTTTACTTTTCAGTTTACTTCAGCTTGCGAACCGCATGGGCGTGAGGTAGGTGGGAAAGTTTTGCCTGGGATGATGATGATGATGATGATAAAGAAATAAATAATAGCATAAAGACCCTGATGTAGCAAAATCGGCCTTGAGGGAAATCCAGAGCAGACAAAGGCGTGAAAAGATAAATGCTTAAAGGCTGTGAAAAGTGAGCAAAATATACAAGGGCAAGAATGGACAAGTAGCAGCAGGAGCAAAATATTTCCCACTAGACTACGAGCAGTGCAGAATCAGAGGTTGTTGTCAGTTAGAGGTCAGCTCACTGGGTTTGTGGGCAAAGGGAATCACTATCTTGGGACCACAGAACAGATTTTGAGCCTTTTTGAGTTCCACACTCAACGTATTTAAAAGCTGGTGTAGGTTGCTGCAATTGGAGTCTTTAGTAACAGCCGTCTTATTTCACATTCCCTAGCTTGAAAGGATCAGGAGCCTGTAAGCCTGAGTGAAGATGCTGTGCCCTGGGGTGGAGGAAACCCTCCCTCTCTGTAGGATACCACTCCTGGCCCCAGAGTGTCTGTTCCGGGGGTGCTGCTGTAGAAAACCAGTTCTGCATACAACACCCACTGTGTGAGTTTGTGCCTTGCCATGGACGATTCTCTATGGCAAACAGAACAACCGGAGATGACTACAAGTGCACCTGGTCCCTCGCAGCCTCTCCTCCCTCCCATCCCCGCGCAGCAGGAAGGAGGTTCAGGCAGGAGTTACGTGTACAAGCAGCTAAGCCGCTCCTGCCATCTGAGGATGGGAGCTTTGCCTGGGAAGACTCTGGTGTCGGTCCTGATTAGGATGTGATGCCTGATGTAAGTCATGTGACAAACACAAACAAAATACCTTGGCAAAACCTTGAGGAACCAGGACAGGCTGAGCTGCTTAAGGAGATTTACAGTGTGTATTTCTGTCCTCCACACTTGCCTTGGTCTGAACCGTTCCTGTCTCAGGAGCTCCAGCATGCATCCTGGATTTTAAAGATACTCTTTTCTGTTCATTCCTCCAAATAATCTGTAAACCTTTTCAATTTTGTGCTGTTAAGTTAACCAGTGTAGGCTCAGTTACTTTATACCACCATAGCACCAGAATGCTATAAAGTTGTCTTCTGAGAAGTGCTGTTGGGATTTGAGGAGCAAAGGTCCCATCAGCTTAGATTAGAAAATAAGTCTTGAAGAAATGGGAGAGTTAAAAGGCAGCGTGAGTGTTATAGCAGAGGTAGGGAATCGATTATGTCCTGAAAGAGAGGGGATGAAGAAACGGCTTCTGCTTGCTCAGCTCCTGTTCACGTGTTGAGCCAGAAGTTCTGTTTGCTCCTGTAAGTGCCTCCTCCTCCTGGTGCTGCTATGGGGCAGTGCCAGTGCCCAGATTTTCTGCCTCCTGCAAGCATCTCAGCGGAGGATCCAGTCCTCCCTCCCCTGTTCCCTTGCACTCGGCTATCTTTAGGTGGATTTTAGAGGTCCTTGACACGGTGCTGACTTCAGCCCCGGATGAATAATTCACACATGCGTCAGACCTGCAGAGGATGTGCAGATCGACTGATAGTGCAGCATCACTGGGCCCTGCCTGGGGAGCTGGTGACGGGAGGCCCAGCAGACTGGGCTGCAAGACACCCAGCAGTGTCACTGCAGGGAGACACACGAAAAGCTGTGTCTGCTGTGGTGTTGCATTTGGGGTATTTTTCTTCCCACTTCCTGCCCCCACTGGGACACAGGATTTTATTTTTAATACAGAACTCTAATACTCTTAAAGTGTTAATAGAAAAACCCATTTTGTCTCATATATCATCTGGCAGCCATTGCACTGACTGATAAACTTCAGAAACTGAAGATTGAAAGCCGTGCCAAGAGATCACCTCTGCAATAGGCAAAGACAAAATAGAACCTGATCACCAGACTGACATTTGCTTAATTTTTTCTTAAAAATCTTCATGGATGGAGACTTCTTGGCCTTCTTGGCCGCCTTCAGCCATCCTCATGGTTACTAAATTTCTTCTAATGTCTGACATTTATCCCCTTCTGTGCCAACAGAGCCAATTGCTTTAACCTCAATGATAATGAGGAACACTTTAATCAATGTCTTTTCAAAAACAGTCTTAGCACACCTGGTGGATTTCAGTTGCATCTGTCCTCACCTCTCTTCTCTGACGATGGGGAAATGGGTCTCTCTGTATCACCCCATGGGAAGCTTTGAGCTTCCAGGTGAGGAGAAGAGCAGGAGGCAACTCTGCTGCTGGGCTGGGGAAGAGCCTCTTAACAGTGGATGCTCTGGGAAAGGATCCCTTTACACGAGTCATAGTGAGGGCTGGGGAGAGATTAGGCAAGGATGGAGCAGAAGGCAGCGACTGATGAACGTAACTAAGAGGTTAGAGGGGAAGGTGGAGCTCAGGGCACCTTCCAGGAGAGAGGTCTCACATTTCAAATCTGTTGCTTTCTGCCACTTACTATGCAATCTTTAGAGGCATTGTAATGAGGAAAAAGAAAATTAATGGGAAGTGAAGATGTTTTCAGCTTGTTTTTGGAGAAGGGGACCCCTCGCAGGCTGCTGCAGAGAGCTGTGCAGCACAGGGGCCAGGCTGGTGCGGTGCTGGGCGCTCTCGGTGCGCAGAGCAGCTCAGGTGTCAGAGCTGAGCAGTCAGTGCTTCCTCCCTCGTTTGCTGGGCCGCTTTAGATAGGATCATGGAGACTAGACACCACGTAGTAGTTTTTAAAGCTTGTAGAGAGGGAGAATAGCAGGAAGGGCTCTCTGATTTTTTTCCCTTAGCCATCATTTCCAGTGCAGCAAATGGAAGCCTGCAATCTCCTACTGTTCTTCAGAGACCCCTCCTTTCTTGCTGTTTTATGCTGAATACCTAGTCTCTATGCTTCAAGTTGTCTTGATATTTTACTTTTCATTTTCCATTCCATGCAGACCTCTTTCTCTTTTTGTTTCTAAGGCTCCAATCCCTCCTGCTGTTCTGCGGTAATTAGGATGGTCATCTCTTCTCTCACTCCTTTCTTCCAGTTATCCCAGTTGTCATTGTTTACTCTTCATACTCCTCTTTCTCCTGCACACTGATGTTTCTCTTCTCTTTTCCTGTCTTGCATGGAGCCCTGTTCCTTTCCTCTATTCTTTCCCACCTTTCAATGCTCTGTACCATGTAGCCTGTTTCACCATTGCGAATCTTGCTCCATGAGGTGTTTCTTACATGAAGCAGAGAAATCCTTGGTGCCTTTGCAGCCATTAATCTATTCCTGTTGCTGAATCTGTCCCTGCCCCACCTGAGTGCAATGCAAATAATTCAGTATTTTCAAATAGTGCTTCTCCCTCTGTGCTTGACTCGCCCCAAGGCAGCTCCCACCAGGCAGGACATGGCTGAGTGGTGGGTTCCCTTTGAGGCAGACACCCCTGGCTGCCTCACATGCGAGGCAGTGGGAGGTGTTGCCCCCAGCATCCCTTCCAAAGCAGCTGTGGGCACCGGCTGAGTGGTGGGTTCCCTTTGAGGCAGACATCCCTGCCTGCCTCACATGCAGGGCAGTGGGAGATGTTGCCCCCAGCATCCCTTCTGAAGCAGCTGTGGGCACTACCAGAGGCCTCTGCCAGGGACTGGCATTGCCCCTGGGCTGCCTTTGGAGCTGCAGTTAACGTCTCCCAGGTTTGCATGTTCAGCGTTGTAACGCAAATATTACAAAATCGACTTGAATTCCAGTTCCAGTTTGTTTATCAACTATCCAAACAGCAAAAAAAAAGCAAAACTGCTCATAGTACCTGACTGCCGAAACCTCCTGGCTAGAGACAGGTCTCCAAGACAATCTCTGCCTTAAACCTTATATGATGAGGGAGGAAAAGAGGTGGCTGCTGCCCTGTCCCTCCCCTAACCTCCACTTTTTGGAACCTCCCTCTCTCCATGAATAACTCCAGTGTCTGCCACTGGTGCTGGGCAGAGCTTTGCCAATCCTCCT
>NW_010189052.1:0-2125 GCF_000695765.1 Mesitornis unicolor | reverse complement strand
CAGCAGGAAGTGGACATGATTTTGATAGTGTCACTCTACCACACACGAGACACTGAATAGCAGCAAGAAAACTGAGCAGTTTTGTTAATCTCGCTGGTGTTTGGCAACCTCTCAGCAGCAGCCACAGAGGCACTACAGCTGTCTGTCTGCAGCCCCAGGAACACAATGCTGCATTATTTTATATTCGGCAGATCATCTTTCCAATCATAAGGTCTGGAATGTTTTATATATTTACTTCTTCACAAGGAAAGCTTCCTACTGTCACTAATCAACAGATTTTTCATGACCCGCTGTCTTGGGCAATGCAGAGATAAAGGAATTGATATCTACAAAGCGCTTTGGGGTCCTAGGGTGGAAATACAAAATATTGTGTGTATGTTTTGGAAAGGGCCTTGGAATAAGTTACATAGTACGGTGTCATTCCCAGTGATGCAAGTCCAACCACATCCTCCTGAAGGCTGACTTTTTTTTTCCTGTGATGTTCACAGATGTTAACTCACATTGATCCCGTTCTCCTTTCTCCAATATTATTTTGGTGGAGAAAGAGAACAAAATAATAAGCATAACACAAAAAATACATGATAAAGCATTTTAATACCGTGGCTCTCAGAGTGCTCTACTTATCTGTCTCATAAATAACACACATTTAAAATTATAGCAATGCACTGGTAGTAAACCAAGAGAAATTATCCTTTAGTGTGTCCATCACTGAGCTCTTGTTTCTCTTTTTTTCTCTTGTGTTTAATTAGCATTTTTGCTGTGCCTAGGTTGGGCAATTATGGAGCATGAAACCTGTGCCAGGTGACTTGAAAACGTTAGCCCCCCCTTTGCTGTATTTGCCAACCAAATGGGAAGGAGCAGGTGCTGGGAGGCAGCGCAGCAGCAGTGAATTTGGGCAGTGCGGCAGGCAGCAGCAGTGGCTTTCCAACAGCCCAGCCACAGCCCAGGTTTCTCAGGACGTACAAGGCGAAACGGCAGAGACACAGCCTCAGCATCGCTGCTTCCACCACACAGCCCTTCCCCATCCCTACCAGCTGTGGTACCACCTCTGCCATCATTATTTATATTTCTCTTCTGCACCAGCCCAGCTGCCTCCCAGGGCACCTCCACCCAAAGTGGTGACTCCAGCGCTGAGGAATGATGAGTGGGTTATTCTGGAGAAGCAGCTCAGCCTGGACTGGTGGCAGGGGAACTGGGGCTGCTCTGTGGCTGTAGCTCGTTTCCTACAGGTGGCTACCAAGTGTCTGGTGTTGAGTGTGTTGCTGTGCCCAGGTACAGGGCCAGGAGACAGGATGGTGCCACTGACCCAGCTCAGGATATTGAGTGTGAATGCTGGTTTGATATGGCTAACGGGCAGAGGATGAATTTAACTCGGAGTTGCAGCCATGGGCCTTGGGATGAGCCTATGTAACAGAAGATACTACTGCAAAGTACTGTTAAAATAAAGGTGTCCTGGTTCCTCTCCAGGAAGGAGATGAGGTGTACTGGCAGGTGGAAAAGCAGTCAGGAGAGAAGGGGAAGAAAGGACAAATGAGGATGGCACAGACCTGAGAGCTGTCAGTACCTCACTCCAGGCAGTACAAGAAGGTATGGGGGAGGCTTGTGCTGAAAGGAGCAGAGCTAGAGATGTGTGTGGGGAGTATTTGGCAGCAGAGTGGTATGCATGTGCCTGGGACCCTGTGATACTCCCTTGCAATGAGAGGGGCTTGCAGCAGTTGTCACCAGAGGTTTTGAGCACTGCTCTGTTCTGATATGCTGCAGATGCAAACAAATGCCCTTTCTCAGGGCAATGCATGGCACAGTCAGGAGAGAGAGGCTGAGAGTCACTCCTTGACTCTGGCTTTACAGGTGACAACCAGCATTTCATTTATTCCTCACCAAGCTCCTCCAGTCTCCCGGGTCGGGTTGCCAAAAGCAGAGGCTGTGTACAGACCCACTCCAGAGCCATCAGTACGTGGATGGACTGGTGCGGCAGTGGAGAGGCTGGAGCTTGGCAGCAGTCCCTCAGTTTGAATGAGCCACAAATTGCGCGGTGACTCGGGGGCCAGCCTGGCCGCCCTCCCCGGTGCCCCACGGGTGCAGGGAGCGGGCCGGGCTCTGCCTACCTGGTGCTGCGGGGGCTCCA
>NW_010189051.1:29224-43998 GCF_000695765.1 Mesitornis unicolor | reverse complement strand
GATTAGTCAAGCAGGACCTGCCCTACCTGAAACCATGCCGTCTGGGCCTGATCGCTTGGTTGTCCTGCATGTGACGTGTGATGGCACTCAGGATGATTTATTCCATCACTTTCCCTGACACCGAGGTCAGACTGACAGGTCTGTAGTTCCCTGGGTCTTCCTTGCGGCCCTTCTTGTAGATGGGCGTCACGTTTGCAAGCCTCCAGTCAACTGGGACTTCCCCAGTTAGCCAGGACTGTTGGTAAATGACGGAAAGTGGCTTGGCAAGCACTTCTGCCAGCTCCCTGTGGTCATTTGCTATGAATTCTGTGTTCTGTAAATACTGAGTAAAGGCAAAAATAAATTTAAATTGGATGAGTCTCTGTCATTAAAATCTAAAATTAAGTACGTATCAGGGGGAATGAACTTTGTGTCCACAACTCAGAAGGAAGGTAAGAAACTCTTGTACTCTATATGCAGTACATTTATTTGTTGGTTTTGATTCCATCAGTTGTATCATTATATATGCATAGTTATATTCAGCATAAGCTTCTGACCTGTAATGACTGGATTATTTCAAACTGTTAAGGAAGAAAACTTATCCATCAATGGTCTAAATTGCTATTAAAACGAAAGAGTAATTTGTGATGGGAAAGGATTTCGAAACAAGGTGAACTCACTCTCTCACCTTCTGTAAATTGCTGTGGAGCAATTACAACAGTCCTAACTATCTGAGGACATGGTAAGGATTTGTGGGAGATAATTAGTAATATGAAATATTCAGATTACATAATTCCCACTTAAAATACCTCAGGTGGTCTGCAAAACTTTTTGCAAAGGCTAACAGCTGAGGGCAGTTTTTGTTTAACTAAGGTTGCACTACCCAGAGCTCAGTAAAGGGGCCTTGATATGTAAAAGAATAGCCACATTTAGTCTTATGATAAGAATATTCAAATGCACTGCAAAGACAGGGCATGACTCTGTATCATAGTTGCAAGAGCACCAAGGAGGTCAGAATTTGAATCTGACAACTGCTTTCAGGATTACTAATTCATTTTACCATCTGTTGCACATAATATATAGGAACTGTCTTCAAATCATGGGCTAGACTCATTCTCCCAGGCCCTGTATTTTCTGACCCTATGACTCTTATTTTCTGTGGAGTAGATTAGGTTGAACAGAAAGAAAGAGCATGTTCCCCTCCAGTACCTCTCTTCCCTTCACTGTTACCTCAGCAGTAGCTCTATTTAGACTGACAACACGGAAGCACTGCTGGCTGACTTTTCATCAGGCAAAGAAGAGGATTAAACCTGTCTGTCTTCCATTCACTTGAGCATGAACTGCAAGGCTGGACTGTGAAAAAAGAGTTTAAATCAGACCTGCCTCCTTTTGATATTGCACTGCAATTGCAAAAGTGAGTTTTTGAATGCAAACAAGTATCTCCCTACCCTCAGGAGGGCAGATGGAGGTACCTCTCCACAGCCCTGAAGAAGTGGAAAATTTGAGAATCAAGATTTTGGTTAGAATTTTGAACTGTCAGACTTCAAGCATCACTCATTACACAGTCCACACGTGTGTCTGATATTGTATAATCTTCTCTGCTTAGCTTTCTGGTGTGGTTTGGGTTCTGTTTTAATACTCTATGTCCTCCCATGTAGTGTCCAGAGACCTTAAATGCCTAACTGTCTACCTCATAAGAAGCCAGATGCTGGAAACATAGATACATCATCCAAGTTAGCAGCCAGTGCCATTCCTCTGCCACGGCTCCAAGACACAGCATAATCCAGTCCCCCTGAATTCACTCGGAGTGACTTCATAAGTTAGTTCAAGCATCAAAGATGGTGATGTCCTGCACATGTAAACTGTCTGGCTAAGCTGACACAGTTGGCACTTTAAGAAAAATGGAGAAGTTGGGCATAATACTTTGGTTTAACTTAAATTTTAAAGAACTCTGAAAAATATCTACCTAATGTCTAAAAATGCTAACTTCTTGGAAATTTGTTTTTTTCCTACAGAAACCATTGGAAGTCTATTATATTTTCCTTTTTGCATGGTGTCCACATAAAAGGAGAGGATTGCTCAGCTAGCCACACAGTCTGGTAGGGCTAGAGTTGTCCTGTGGAGGTGGCTGCCAATTTTCAGAGCTAGACTTCTGCAAAGATTTATGCAAAAAGGGAGAACACATTAATACAAACATATCAGTACTTAACTATTTCACCAGAGAAAATTTTTCTGGGTTCATTAGAGGTTTTCGTAATGGCTTCAGCTTATGTTCCAAGGGCTAAGCACAGCTTCAGATGATGTTTTGGAGAAAAGGCAGTTCAATGCTATCAAAAGGTCTTCCAGTATGATCAACAAGATTTTGGCAGTGTATGCAATGACTCCAGGGACAGCCTCACCAAGCATCTTGATACAGAAACAGTATCTTTTGCATTTAAATGTTTTATTTCCTCAGGTATTATTCATCACTACTTCATGCATGTAGCTATCTTATTTGAAATGATAACATTTGCTATAGTATACAATTTCATCTCACTATAAGATATGTTGATAAACTCTTCATACTCAAAAATATGAAGGATTACGATTATAAATTCAAAAACATCTTTTCATGATCAGAATCTACTTATCTCTTGAGTTGCTCACCAACTAACTATGTGACATTTTTTATAAGACTGAGGAAAAGAGCCTGACACTGGAAAACAGAAAAGGGCTCTAAGGAATCTTCTAGATGTCATTTTTTTCAGTCTTACAGTCAAGATATTTAGTGTCTTTGATACAGTTAATTGACCTAGTACTCCTGGCTGTCAACTTACATTTTTCTAGACTAAAAGTCCTCGTAGAAGTTTATATAAGTAGAAGACCTGGCATGAATTGTTTTGATATGAGTCAGTCATTGGTATGGATTCACAGATTGAATGTGGTATGATGGTCTCCATCCGCCATACCCCTCTGGACCTGCTTGGCATGGTCCGATTTCATTTCCTGATGTGAGATAGGAAATAATAACTATTACTAGAGTTAGCAGTACACTGAACTTTAGGAAAGAAATATAGTGCAAATCGTGTGCTTCTCTAACTTTTTTATCCAAAACGCTCTAAAAGAAAATCAAATAATTTCCATCACAATAAAAATCTGATGATGTGAAGGAACTCATACATATTTAAAAATACAGAGACCTATCTGGACTACTATTAACATGACACACTTTTGGAATAGGATGTGTAACTGCACAGTTTGTATGTGCATATGTGAGTTTTGATTGGTTTTGTTTGGTTTTTTTAATAAAACTGAACTGTTCACATTTGATGAGTAAAGTTTCTTGGAATTCTTCATTCTTTAGATAACTTTGTGGTTTTGAGATTGGAAATGATTTCCAACTAACTGTAAAGCTGAGTTACAAATTACTAAAGATCCACCAATTTATTGGATTAAATACTCACATATAGGTAGGTCCAGTGGAAAAATCCAAGCTTGAAATGAAATATTTAACCATAAGCAATTCTTGGTGCTTCTGATAGTTTGTACATGATAGCTGATTAAGCTTCTTGTCTGTATTCTAATGATGTAATCTTGAATGCCTGGCATATTACCTTGCTTCCAGATGACTGAAAGTGAATTTTCAAAGTGGTGCATGAGACATAGGGGCACAAATCCTGTTAGTAGCTAATAGGATTTTTTTGCACCTCCTGTGCACCACAGTGAGAGACTCAGCCTTGAAATTTTCATTATCCATATTTGTTCAAAGATGATGTCTTGTAAATACAGACCCTTCTGAATTGGCCAAATGACCTGTGTTTGGCAGGTTAAACCCATAATTATTAAATTGATCTTACAGATATCTATCTAGTGCTGTTTCCTAATCCTTTTCTGGTTTCCTACTCTTATTCCACTCCCATAAGAAGAAAACAAGATACTTCCACCCATCACCATCAGCATCTTCAAAGAGTGTGACGTATGTCATGTCAACTTCATTGATTTCTCTAGGAAAAGGAACTCGGGCTTTTCATAGATATGCTTACATACATGCTTCCATCCAAGAATACAAGTAGTCCTGTTGAAGTAGTAGCAGGTAAGGGGATGAACCTAAATGTGTAGAAAGGAATAGACAGTATTCTAAACCCTTGAAATATTTACTGTCTTGATAGACCTGATTCACTTCATTAATCCGATTTGTTTACTATAGGTGTTTTCATTCCATATTAAAAATGTCCACTTGCATGACTCCTGCAGATGCTACAGAAAATTGTAGGCAACAGTCACATATTGGCTAGGGCAATTAAGTATTACCATTTATGTATTCAATGCCATCTTTAAGGCTTTTCTACTTCTTGTTTATCTAATTCTTAATATTCCATGTGCTGTATGAATGTCCAGTCTCTCATTTCTTGAAAACCTACCATGTCATAATACCTTGTTGAAATTGTTGCCATGGACTAATTCATATATTGATATATTGGAGAAAAAAAATCCAGTCTATTTTAAAATGCTGTATAACAAGGACATGTTAGAAACATACAATAACATAAATGAGTCTCAGTGGTACCTTGAAAAATATGTAGGCAGGCTTGCTTCATAACAGACTTAAATTTTCAGGTGAGACCCAAAAGCTCCACTGTGACTGAGATTCTTGCTCTTAAAGTTAAAATCAGTTTAGTTTATACATTCAGAATTCCTCATTATTTTTCTACACAGTAGAATATCTTTCTATTAAGTGTTTGCATAATTATAGATGATTGCTTCTTTTAAGGAAAATGCAAATTGTTTATTCTTATTTCATTTTTTTAATAGAATAGGGAATTTTTTTTAAAGATCAGCTGTTTATAATTTTGTGTGCATCACTGTACACATTTTAAAGCCAACTTTTGTAAGAAGTGTTTTGCTTATTCTTTAGAAAATACATTTATTAGTAACAGTGAAGTAAAAACTATTCCTTAATGGTAACAAAAACCAGTAATGATAATTTAATGCATAAAATTTGTAACCATAGTACTTCAGGCAGTGAAGTACTTCTTATGGTTAAATAGTGTGCAGTTGTCAAAACTCACCATTTTTCAAGTTGATAAATATTAGGTCTCTATTTCCGTCAGAAAAACAATTGTATTGAGACAAAGAGAGTATTCCTGAATGATGCAGCAAATCAGTAGTAATACAACTTGAGATCTCCTGATCCTCAAACCATAGCTCACCCTGACTAGACCAAACTTCCTTAAGAAAAGAAAGTTATAAAAAATAAAATGTTGATATTATTGCTGAGTATCTTCTTAAGAAATTAATGAAATAAGACAACTGCTGTTAAGATTTTTCACCATATTTTCAGTAATTTCTTTATGGAAATATGGTAGTTGCTGGTAGCTTAAACTTTGGTGACTTCTTTTTCCCCCCAGGGTTTGAGGTGGTGGTGAAGACATAAAAGAAGCAGCAGCATTTGACATGCTGACTAGAGCATTCTCTTGAACCTGTGTTTGTAATTACAGTGACAAAAGGAAAACTTCAATAATTTTAATCCACTTGTCTGCAGATGTTGGTGTTGATTGCCTACATTTTTTGGAAAATAAAAAATTATTGGATATTTTCTTATGAATTTCAATTTAAGAATGAGTTCATTCAAACTCTTACAAAGGCTGACAGAAGAAAAGAAAAATCATTGGGGAAAGTGAATTCAAAAGAGTACACAAGGTTTCTGATCAGTCTTGTTCTGTTCTGATGTGTCAACCAAATAACGAGAGACTCTTTCATGCTTACAAAGATAGATATCCTACTATTATTGTGTGTTTTGTCAGAGTTCCCCTTAATATCAGTATTTCAAAGCTTCAGGCTGAACCCTGCCTCTTTGGGCACAAACTTATGACAGTCAAAAGTAACTCCTATGAACAGCAGTTAAGGAGTTACAATGTTTTAGAAATAGTGGTGTCCTGAAGAAAAGCCAATGTCTTTGAATAATCATCTCGGTGCAAAGTAGAAATGCATCATCCACTCAAATTCCATAGCATAAACCAGAGGAGATATAATTTGAGCCATTGTTTAAAGTATGGATTACCGTTTATGTACCATTCAAAAGGATTTGGAGGGTCCTAAAAATGACTTTTTTATGTTTAAATTATAAGTTTCATATATTCAGGGAGAAATAAGAAATTACTAAATAATCTGTGGTATGAAAGGATAATTCTTGTTTCACTGGACATCTTTGTTGGTCTACAAAGACCTGAAACACCTTTGATAATACACAAAAATATTTTCCATTGCTGCAGAGTTTATAAAACCTAGTGTGTGAAATTCTGTAAATGAGTAAAATTAAGACATTTATATTTTAAACACAATTACTTTGCAAAAAAAAGGGAATGAGGTGGTCGTTCTTCAAAAGCACCACTTTGATGAAAATGGAGTTTTTTGCAAAGTATGAGTGGGTGTTTTTTCCATAGAGGTCAATAGCAGTAGCATGGAAATCTCATACTATGTCAATATGGTAATTGCAGCCTGCGAATAGTAAGAAACATTTCCTATTTAGCTTAAAATTATAGTAGTTAGAATTTAAAGTCTTCAAGCAGTTTAAACTTCCTAGATATTTCTTGATTACTGTGTAATTAATCAAATATTAAAGTACATCTATACATTCAATACAGTTAGACAATTTTACACACATAGTATGAATCTGCTCCTTGACACATGGATTATCTTAGAGGGAAAACTCTCAACTAGCATGTTTGTTTTCCTGAGCGGTACATCTCCCAAGAAAGACATACATATGCACTAATAGAAAAACAGTCACTGTAAAAAAATGTTTTAAAATTACAAGAATAATTTTATGAGATGTTGTCATACAAGACTACGATATAATGTCAAAAAAGTCTGAGGGAAAAAAAAATGAAATAAAATACATGTGAAAATATGAGGGGAAAAATTTAAATATATATTAAAAATGCCCTGCATTGGCAAAACTGTTCCTATAATGACAACTGGAAATTTTGCCACTGACAAGAAAAATTGCAGAAAACACGGTAGATATGAACAGTTTTGAAATGTCCTCTTAATCAGTCTTCATCTACTCATCAGGTTTTTATCTGGAGAAAAGCTGGTGACTACCAAAAAAGTGATTGTACAGAAAACTTAAAGCTGCAATACACTCCATGATTACAAACTCTTAACAGAATATTTGAAAATTTTAGAACTAAGTATAAAGTCTGAGTATATGCTGTGAAAAACTTAACTTGAATGTAATTACAATTAGAGAAAAAAAACCTTTTTTTTTTAAGAAAATAGTAACAGATACACTTGTATTCATGGATTGTTTTGAAAGCCTGCCCTGACTGTTTTCAAAACCCAGGGCAAGCCCTCATTTCAGGAGCTGCTCTGTGCCTGGTGTGATTTGGGACACACCGCAGCAGCACATGTTGAAAAGTTCAGGCGCGTTGCATCAAGTGCAGGCACTGCTGCAACCTGAATAAAAAGCAGACTCAATTATCGTTGACAGATGATTATATTATGCAGATAATGGATTTGCTTAATGAGGAACAGTTATAACAGAAAGTGACTGCCACTTCATTAACCAGGACAAGCCTAAAATCAGCAGATACTCTGGCTGTAACTTCTGCCTGAATCCTAAATCTGAAAACTCCCTATGCCTGCCCAAAAGACTTAGCTCCTCCTAAACTGTGTATTATCCAGAAGTTTCAGCTAGACTTTAAGGTCCCTCAGAACACCCCTTCTCTTTTTGTTCTATTTTCTTCTCTTTCATCCAAATACATTTAAGATGTTAACCTGCTGTATTATTACTTTAAGAAAGAGTTGAAATGAAAAGGTTTTATTATCTTAGTGATAATGAGAATAAACCAATATGTCAATGTTTCTTTGTGTTTTGGCACATGTTAGAACACCAGACCTGTTGTCATACCTCTTGAAACCATTTCTGCAGAGGGTTTGGACTCACAAGTTGGTGACTTCCTGGTATGCTCTGAAGGAAGGTCCTCCATTTCCCAAAGGCATATAGGTATTATATACCAGCTATGTGGTGAACTCTTAGGGAAAGTGGAAGAGTGATCCCCAACTGCTAAACAAATTGTCATTACGCTGCTCTTAACATTAAAATAGAACTAAGGTTATAGTGCATCTATAATCAGATTTTCTGTATTTTCTGATATCTTCTGGTGGCAATAACAAAATAAACATTTTAAAGAAGTGCATCTTAAACCTGCTGTGGAATGTCAAAATTAAAACAAAGAGAAGGATCTTAAAACTGAATAAAAAGACAAAGTGAAAGAAACATGTCAAAACAGTGTAGTTTCCCTAAAACCTCTGCTGAAGGTGTAAATTGCCACTGACACAAATGCCAGTTTGAGTTGCTTTGGTTAATAATCAGTTTAATCATGAACATAACTATTTCAAGCAGTAAAACAGATGGACCATCTATTTTGAAATTTCACTGCCCCAAAAGTGATCTGTTATCCTTAAGAATATAATTATTTAAACCGTTATTAAGTGTCAGCATGGTGGTAAAAGTATACTTGCGAACATTGGAAGAATGCTTTCTGACTCATTTTATGGATTTTTGTTAAGCCTGACTTGAAAGGAAGACTTATTTTCAATTCTAGGGAAACATTTTAAGAGCAGGGTTACTTGTAAATGGAACTGACTGCCCAAGGAGGCTGCAGTTTTAGGAAGATAGCAGGCTTAGCAAAGTTAGTCTTCTCATACATGAGATTATTGAGTACAAAAATCCATGAGGTCTCATTTAGTCTCTTTTGCTATGACTATTGCCATATTATTTAAACTATTGATAAATAATTGAGAAATTATTTGGGAATGGATTTTTTTTTTCCAAAGCGTTATGAACAGATGACTAATAGGGCAAGTAAAACTGCTGTAGTGATACACTGAGTCTTTCAAAAACCAAGCCCCATCTAAGCTCCCGGGTCTTTTCAGCACTGTATGCTGTATTCTTAACTTGTCTCAATATTTCTTGAGAAGATCAGCCGACTCAGATATCTCATTCAATTTATTCTTCTAATCCTAAACAGGTAGTCTTGGAAAGCTGCTTTAGCCTTCAAAGTTGCAGAGGTCCTGGTATCTGATATTGTATATAAGAGCAGTTACACTCAGTTCACCCAGAACTGGTGATATGTGTGAACGTGAATCCTTAAGTAATTTGAACAGATGTTCTGGGACATTAAAGGCTACAAGCTTGGTGTCAGAAACTAAAAGCAAACTGTTTATCCATTCCTTAAAATTGATGGTAAGGCGCCACTGGCTGCTCACAGACAGTTGTCTCTGTTTGCAAACTGTGGAAGATACAGCAGGAGATGTTTGTGGACCCTGACCAGAGATCCATAGTGAAGTCTAGAACTCATAATTCTCCGAAGAACAAATTCATTCAGATAAATATTGTGCAGTTTACACAGACAGAAGTCTTGCAATATTTTTAGACCTTCAACATGTATCTCAGAGAAACAAGAATGGTGCACAGTTGAGATTCTCCAGCCAGGAAAGCACTCATGTACGATGATTATGATGATTGCAGGCAGCAACTTGTGCAAGCGTGTTACACTCGGGAAATTAGAGTATGTCATTGGAGGCTGTGATGAAAGAAGATTTTATAAGCTTTATTTTAAAGCCCTTATGTGCTGACTGTTTCTTTAGCCTCTGCTCACAAGACTGGATAGAAATAAATGATATTTTTCTGCAGTTCATATTTAACAAAGAAAGAACAAAATTCCCAAACAAGTTCTACTTTGCTTACTATCATTGTAGAAATACCCATCTTGTCCTCTGATATGGCTCATTTCAAATAATAAATAGATGCTTTTCTCTGGAGATTGAGTCAATCCACACTTCTCTTTAACTGTACAATAAAAAAAATTCATGCTATGAGAGTTACAGCTTTCCTAAATTTCCACAGTCCTGGCAGATATTGATTGTGCACATATAGATATTTACATGAGTGTAATCAAGCAAATGTAGTAGCTGACTAGTATTTCTTGCTGAATATGTCCCATGTATATGTTATTTGAAGTATGTGACTCATTTCTAGGATCAATCTGCTCATAAAAAAATTTTTTGTGTAGTTCTGTGAAGGAGTAAAACATGGCTTTTGAGGTATATTAGACTAAATCCAGATGTCAAGATGTAGGATGGCTCCATGAGAAACTCCCACTCATGTCCAGCAGTTGGGCCCTCAGTCATCTCCCAATAGACCAAAGTGTCTGTGTGCAGGGTGTTTTGTGGAGAAGACGATATGTGCTGTTGGGTAATGCTGCTGCAGACCAGGCTCACCTCCATAGTAAAAGTACCCTAATATGGGCCTTGGTCCTGTTCTCTGTCATTCTGCTGCTTGTGATAGATTACCTACGAATGAAAGGAAAACATACTGTTTGAGTTGATTTCCTGAGTAATGGCCTTGTGTTCTGGGTCTCAGCTCAGTATTTCTGATAGTCAGTGGGTCTTTTCCAAAACTACTGCTCCCAGATTCAGGTAGGTTCACAGACAACTTATCTTTAATTTCATAAGATTCCAGATATCCTGTTTCTAAAAAGAACAACAAATTGAATCTGGAAGTTCAAAAATACCACACGGCAAGAGATCCTTCATTCACACCATTTTTACTCTTTGCAGCGTTGTCTGTTAGAATCCCTCTCTTACTCAGAAAAATCATATCCAGAGCAGCTGTGGCTGTAGTTAAGATTATAAAAGCTCACAGATATCTTTGAAAATCAGTCTAGTTAACTCTCTTTCATAAAGGCCTGTTAAGTAAGGGACAACAAAGATGCATAGTTATTTCATGAAGAACATATTCCATGCAACTTAAATCTTTTGCAGAAATGAGAACATCTCCAATTATTTTTCATGTAGCTTCTCTAGGATGATCAGCAAATACCCCTGAAGAAACCTGAAAATAAAAATAAAGACTATTTTTCACCACAAACTGTAATTACTTTAATTATAGGATAATTATATAAACAATGCATTTGAACGCAGCTTTCATTTTTTTGTTTTCTAAATATTATCATCTTTCTATATTTTCTGATGTATAAACAAGAAACGTTTAAGTTTAGATGAAGATCAGGTGAACTGCCTACAATACAAACTGAGATAATCAAATGATGATTAAGCAACTAACGGATAATTTTTAAGTGAGCAGGTGTATTTAGTCATTATAACTTTAAAATGGAAAATATATATGAATTAAGTTTCTAAACCCCTGTGTGGGAACATAAAAGAATGAGGAAGTATGGCAATGCAGCAAGAGAACGACCTGGAAGTAAACCACCCGGAAGCGGAAGTAAACCATCTGGAAGCGGAAGTAAACCAAACCGGAAAAAGGATGTGGGTGGTGACATGTGTGTAAGATAGTAACCAGTCATGTATTAGCTTAGACAATATGGACACATATGTAACCAATAGAAAAGTTTATGTAGGGTGACTAAGGGATTTTAGACTATAAAAGCAGAGCTTCTGACAGAATAAAGGTCTTCACTTTATAACTCTCATAGAGTTGTCTGGAGTCTGTTATGTGTCTCTCTCCCTCACCCCTGTATATTAACAGGACTGGTATATCATTGACAACCATACTAGAAAGTTCTATACAGAGTTAGAAATTCAGATTTTTACTTCCAAAGTGTCATGCAAGGGTAAAACTCCTCAAGAGAACTTCCTTTGAACAATGATTTGTGTTTAGATTATTACAAGTACACATTTCTACAGATGAACTGCTTCAGTATCCGAAGGACCAGGAAAAAATAAATATAAATGCCCAGATAATGAAAGTGGATACAAATTTGGGTGGGGTTTTTTTTGCATTTTAGATTCTCCATGCTTGACTTTGAATTTTATAGCTCTGTATACCACTTAGTATGTTAGGTGTGCAAATGTCACATCTTCTGAAAGCTGTGGTCTTTGACAGCATTGTAATAGGTAAATTCACTTGTGTAGCACTTAAAAAGTGAATAAATCCACAGATTTATTTTCACATGTCTAACAGTGATTGGTAGGTGAACTCCATACCATTTAAATCAGAAATAGATACATTTCGTCTACCGGCATTTAACTGCAACTGTCCTACAAGCTCAATGTACAACAGAACTGCTATTTACCTCTGCTTCAAGCTGTCCTGTACAACATGGTAAATCCTTAGATTCCTGTAATACAGTGGTGTTAAAATTCCCTACAATCAGTTCCCATTGCTGCTCAAACTGCTCATACTCCCCAAGATTTTAAAATGGGTTCTCATCAACTGTTCTGAAAAATCAAGCAGCCTGTGTAGATTACTAAATATCAATAGTCTTTCCTAACAAGTTAGAAAATTCTGATCTATGTTAAGCAATATGAAAAATGAATCTAGTGACTGAATTAATCCAGCTAGTGAGTAGATATTAACACTACTAGAAATGCTATAGCACAGTCCTCCTGCTATCTTGTTCTTTAAATGGTATCAAAAATATTTTATAGCATAACTGTAAATGTTGCATATATATATATCTGTTGGTCAGAATTTCTAAACTGAGAAAACCCAATTTTATTGCTGCTTTCAGTAATAAATGTTTTTGGATTCATTTTTCATGAGCTTAATTTTACCCTAGATGCAAAGTTCAGATTGGGGTAATATCACTGAAAGTCTTTATAGACTTTTTTTTTTTTTGAAGAGCAATTGGCAGAGATATCACATCCAAAGGGACAAAGTCAGAGGTCATATGTAAATGGAAAAGATTCCAGCTCCAATTCTGAGCCATAAATGATGGCTTATCACCTGTTACTAATGTTTGGAAATCTTAAAACAAAAACATATTCCTTGCTGCTGTCTCTTTTATTAGCACTCCTTTGGACTCACCAGTGTCAGCTTCTGCACTGTCACATCCAGTGCAAGTCTCTGCAAATCTCTGCAGAGATCAGAGTTAGATCCCACACTGCCAAATCCTTAATGTATGCTGTAGAACTGATAGCAGACCTCGAGCCAGTCTTCCTTCACTGCAAAAACAAGGGAGGTTTCTTTACCTGTGGGTGGAAGGTGCTCATGTTTTTTTGGAGAAAAGACTATCATGTGCCAGAGATGCCTTTGCAGCTCATTTGTATGTGTCCTTTTGCTAAGTTCCTTAAAATTTGAATGTAATCAGAGTGATATTCCTTACTTTTCATTTTAGGGAAACATATTTCTTTGTGTGTGTGTCTCATGGAGAAATGTAGAATGGGTCAAGCAGCAGACTTCTTTGGCCTTTTGGAATGTGCTGAGCTGAGGAAGGCACTGGTTTATAATGTGTGGCATAGCTGGAACAAACATTTACTTTTTTTTCTAGCAGAGGAGACAGCCGCCTATCACCTATGCTGCTGTGAGTGTACAGCTGCCTATACTTCAGCACTTGCACATGCCAGTATTGCCACTAACACATGAGACAAACAGCAAAAGAACAAACCCATTGCAACACCTCTTCAACAGCTGAGATGTCTTCACACTTGTGAGTTGAAAGCACAGAGTAATAAACATCATAAAGACAGAACTAAGGGCGAGAAAGACCTATGTACATTTAATAGGACTTTGCAGACTTCCTTGGCCTGATCTCAGTGACACTGTGTGTAAATTATGTCATTTCACTGATTTAAAAGGAGTTACGCTTTTATCTGGAGCTAGCCAGCACAAGCTCTGAAATCACCAGATTGTACCACTATTTATCAGGAAAATTCATATTCTAAATGTCTGAATTTATCCCTTTAGGCACAGTTAACCCATATGTAGTCACAGCATTTCAAATTCTGCTTGAAGCATAAATATGAGGTTAGAGAATTGAAGGAGAATTTTTATACGCCCTTAAAATTTATGTTTTAGCGTATAATGAGAAAGCGTATGAAGATTAGGTACTTATTTCCTCTGCAAGCCCATGGTCATAGCTTTTCTCATCATAAACTCTGTACTTTCATTTCTGTTCTTGCTGTTTTTATTCACCTCTCCATTGTTAGACAATTAAATGCTAGAAGCTGTTAATATTATGTTAAAAAATTCATCCTATTTCATGGGGGTTTTTCCAGTCTTGTTCCACTATTTTCATGTGAAAACATGGATAGAAACACTTAGTAAAACAAAAGACATGCAAAATATCAGAAGTAGGACATTTGTGGATAATCTTCAAAACTAATTGCCATATGAATTAAAGAATTTGAACTGCCAACATGCTGTAGCTTCATAGTTTTTTCTTGTATATATAGGAGTATTTATGTTGCTTTAGAAGATGTATGTGTATGAAGCATTTCTCAATAGAAAGCATCAAAATCATGCCCAAAAGGTCATTTGAGCTCTCTTATATGCATGGTATCATCTGCTACATGAAATTAGGAAAGCTAGGAGGATAAGCAGCTTCCTTTAATGGGAAAAGATGGCAATTTCTCCAACAAATAGCTCTGTATGATGGCACTACAGCTCAGAGAGAGGGAAAAATTGAAGGGAATTACACTGCAGAAACAACATCTTCTCGAGCCCCTATGGGAAAGAGCCATGCATTAGACCAGTTATTCTGACTGGATTTGACAAGTGCAGTACACATGCACACCAAATATTTTTATTATTTTTTTTTCAGATTTAGATATCGAGTGCATTAAGTTTAGGATTTGCATACCTTCACTTGGTAGTACTGTCCTTGTTTATTCTTTAAAGGGCAATTACTACATTGCAAATGCAGTGTAACATGCACTGTATATGGCTTATAGCTATAAATAAGCATGCTGCTGTTTGTTTTTTCTTTTAACTTCCAAGAAACTACTTAAAAACATCAGTATTGTACTGCAAAAATATGTCTAATGAATTACTGTGGAAAATGTGT
>NW_010189051.1:27958-29154 GCF_000695765.1 Mesitornis unicolor | reverse complement strand
ATATTAGTAGACATCATGCGATGATAACAGCAGGAGTTCTCCTCCACTGGCCCTAAATTTTTAAAAATAAGAATGCTCTCTCCAGGTAAATAATGGCACAATCTGTTTAGACAATGCTAAAAGCTCTTGGCTTTTCTTACTCCAGCAATTCTGTGTTAACTAGGCCTGGCTAATTCAAAGAGTTTTCTCTGGATTTACCAGCTGGAAGTAGAATCTCAAGATATCTCAATGTATCTGCTCTAGCAAAGGAACTGCAAGATGCACCATGATCAACTTCTTTAAGAAAAAGAATTAAATATAAATGGTCGAAACCATATCTTCCCACAGTCATTTTTAATAAGTGGAATTACAGCAAGTTTAAACTGGGACCCCAAAGGTCATGTAATTCAGAGATCACTGTAATGCCTTGGAGAGCTCCAAGTTAAGCTCTGTGTCTTTATATTTTGCTCATTCTTTTCAGAACGTCTTTAAATTTAACCACTTTCTTTTCAGATGTAGTACTTAATTTGGTCATGTCTTACTGGAGCATAATTTGGAGTACATAACCCATTCAATATCTTAATGCATCATATAATGGATCTCCATCAACTGAGAATTTTGGTCTTTCAAAATGCTGAGACATAGGGTTTTGAAATATAGTTAAAGGATAATAAAATTATTCTTTATTTCAAATTCATACAAAAATGGTCAATTTAAATGTGTGACTACAACTACAGTATAGGGTCAGATTCTCAGTCCCAGAAATGCCTGTTTGCATCATTCAATTAACAGAATGGAGTTTCTGCTTAAACAGTATAAGAAATGTCAAAAGGTACATGAGACTCAAGCTGAGGTCCATGAAAACAAGAAGGTATAGAGAAAACCAGCTAAGGAAACATTAACTAGCAAGTGGTCTCAATAAGACTTATCTAGGAGCTAATCTTTCTCCTACTAAAGACTGTGACAAATCCACAGGCAACTGCAATTGCCCAGTTCACTTTGGTAAGATACACAAAGAAATAATATTTAAAGAAAGGGGATGTGGCACTTAGACTTAGTATTATGTCAAAACACTCATTTATTAGTGCCAGTGTGACCCCCAGATTAAATTGGCTTTTGGTTGATGACTCATTCACAAACCACTCTTGATTGGTGTCAATACGTTATGATTGTATGCCTCTGTAACTGGTTCAGCTGAATGATTTTTAGTCACTGTG
>NW_010189051.1:26673-27927 GCF_000695765.1 Mesitornis unicolor | reverse complement strand
AACCGCTCATTTTGATTAATCATTATTTGTGGGATGTTATTGGTCTTACAGTATATTTTCTGCTTCTTGATTAGCTGACTGAAGCTTTAACAAAAGATAATGAGTTATGACTAAGAAATAATGAACGGTGAGTAATGAACAATACATTTCACTTACAAATTTGGGGTATATTGGTGATTCACAGACACTGTTTTGAATTGTGTGAATATTGGGCCACAAACATTTGGAAATATCTTCTGTCATGGTGGCAAGAATAGCAGCAAATCTATGGTCATTCATTTATGACTATATTGCAAACGTATTTCTTGCATCATTCTATCAACTCTATGTTTGAAGTAGATACATAAACTAATGCAACCTCTTTAATAGATGTGCAGGAGCTGAAATTAAGAAGTGATTCCAAAAAAATGTTGAATTGATGCTGGTTGTCCTTCTTAATTGGTTCTTTTCCACTTAAAATCTCCCATAATTATTCATTTTTGAGTCCTAATTAAAAATAAGTCTCCACCTGGGAATAAAATCAAATATCAAATTTTTAAAATTGCATAGAACAGGTTAACAACAGGTTAACAACAGGATTGACCTTAGTCTTCTCAGATTATATTGGTGATATTCTGGTATGTTTGCAGTAAATACAGAATAAAGTGCTTTCTTTGCTACACTACTTAACTGCCTGCAAAATCTAATTAACTCTTCATACTCCTTAACCATTAACATTATTACTTTAATAAGCACTAAATAAGTCAGGCGTATGTATCATATCATCAGGAAATCAAACACAGAAGGTCAAGACTTATGACTTTTATGACTTTTGAGGTACAAAGACTAAATCCCACACACCCTGTTTTTTGGGACAAACAAATCTAAGAAATCCTAAAATAAACTTGTTGGGATATCTTGTATTAAGGGTGAAATTAGAGAGGGATTAACTTCCATTGAAAACAAAAAAAACTTGAGCATTTTGTTCCCTTATTGGACAAACAAGAGGAACTGTTCATACCTATATATTCTGCATTTTTTTTTCCCTTTTATCCCATGGATGTTACTCTGAAAACTATTGGTTATAAGCTGAAGGGATCTTTGAGGCATGCAGAGAGAAATCTCACTCATTGGAGTGGAAACTGCAGTGTTCACTTACTTAGGAGCTGAATTTTGATAGCTCCATTGCAGGACTCAAATCAGAATTTAAAACAAACCCTTACAATGGCTGCACATTCTGTGCTGGGCTTTGTTTAGTCAGGTAGATTTCATTCC